>NC_091186.1:36777000-36877000 GCF_040958095.1 Procambarus clarkii | reverse complement strand
AAAGTCCTTAGTTTGAATATTGTTTAATTGATAAGTATATTTATGATCATTATTGGCCTGTATTATGAGGTGTAGGAGTAACCTATATGGTTTTGATTGGTCGTTTAATTTCTTGTCTTGATGGATGTGAATGATGTTTAATTATTATTTATTTAGGCTCTATTATTAGTTCAGATTATTTATAGATAGAATAATGTGCAATAGATGGCTCTTAAAACCTGTTAATTATTATATTATTATTACTTGACAATTGTCTCAACATTCCAATTTACTGTCCTCTTACTATAAGTGTTGTTTTAATTAGCACATAAATGATCTTCACGTAATATGGTTTATTTACCTCCATGACAATGCTTCAGTATTTGTAAAGTTATAATTCCCGGTTATTAAGGTAATTAGAGAAATAACAAACCCTGAATATATGAACGTTAAAAGCATTTTGGTATGTGCAAAATATTCTTGTTTTGCAAGAACACTGGCTTACATCTTATGAATTTCAAAACCACTTCAAATTTATTGATAGTTCTTTTTCCACTGCCAGTATTGACATGTCTATTGACTGGTCAGGTCCTGGAAGACCCTATGGTGCTGCTGCTATCCTGGGCATAACAATATGCAATGTAAAGTTGAGGTTGTCAATATTGTATCAGGGCTCACTCCTGCTATACTTGTGTCCTATAGTTATCTGGAGATGATTTCGGGGCTTATCGTCCCCCACGGCCCGGTCCTCGACCAGGCCTCCTTTTTGTTACACAATCCCAAGGAAGCAGCCTGTAGCAGCTGTCTATCTCTCAGGTACATATTTACTGCTAGGTGAACAGACTCATCAGGATGAAAGAAACTGCCCATTTGTTTTCGTCTCCACCAAGGATCGAACCTGGAACCTCAGGACTACGAATCCGATGTGCTGTCCACTCAGCTGTCAGGCCCCTTTGCTCAGGGGCCTGAAAGGTGCTCAGCAGTATTTGATTATGTGTGTGTGTATATGCATGGTTTCCACAAGCAATATCAACTGTGCAGATGAGTATGGAAATATATGATCAGAAATATATCAATTGACTAATTTGTATCATAATGCTGAACTCATGGGGTGGTAGGTGATTTTTAACATTGATTTTACCCGCTAAGATGTATACTTAAATTTGTTTAATGAATTCATGGATGCTGAAAATTTACATAATCCTGCTATTAATGATTAATTTACTATTAACTATAGCGTTATGTCATGAGATAGGAATGGAAGGTGTCATATTGATCATTTTCTTATTGATGATATAACTGGTGACACCTTTAAGTATAAGGCTGTCAGTGATGACAACCTGTCCTGGTATCATCCTGCCATGGCCACCTCCAATATACCTCACTCACAAGTTGCTGCTGCCAAAGATAACATAAACCTCCCTAGAACACACCTAAACGTAGGAAGGCCATTCTTGCTGACCTGGATAAGTTTAAATGCCTGCTTAACCAATACTCAAATCACAAGTGATGCAATTGCTTGCAATATTATTCAGTGCAATTTGCATCAGAACAATCTCAAGGACTTTTTCACATCTGTCGTTTCAGTGCTAGATAGTGCAGGGAAAGAGAGTATTTATCTTATAACCAATTAAAGAAGTAGTATGCCAGGTTGGAATAATCATGTTAGGGAATTTCAAAATAGATCTACCTTTTGGCATAACCTACAGAAAGATGCAGGGGGCCCCAGATCTTTTGGAAAACCCTATGGAAAGTTGCAGGGTGCTCCAGACCATTTGGCATAACCCACAAAAAGATGCGTGGTACTGCAGACCTTTTGCCACAACCTACGGAAAGAAGCAGGGAGAGAGTCCCATTCCTTTTGGCATAATCTATGGAAGGGTGCAGGGGGGGGGGGGCCAGACCTTCTGGCATAACCTACGGAAAGATGCAGGGGGCCCCAGAGATGGTTGGTGGCCCCAGCTCAGGTGTGGCACCAGGGCTCAATATCATCAAGAAAGAGAAAGATAATATTGTGAGATTAAAAGTTGCCGATAATATTTCAAGGAAAATTTTTTATGATTTTTTGGGTGAAATTAGAAACAAAAGGTTCATGCAGAGGAGTAACAAAAGTTATAGATGATGTCTCTGGGGCCCATTAATATATGAAATGGTTTAAAAGAAAAATCTTTAACATTGTAGAACACTGCGAGGTGCAGGACAGATGAGACTGAAACTGACCTAATTACAGCTGTATGTGAAGCCTGTATGGACCCTGCCCCCCCCCCTAATGTTAAACACCTGCACACAGTAACCCCTGTAATGGCCCTAATGTTAAACACCTGCACACAGTAACCCATGTAATGACCCTAATGTTAAACACCTGCACACAGTAACCCCTGTAATGGTTGAGAAAACTTAGAAAGCTAAACAATAGGAATTATAATATTTTACATAATTATGATATAATACAGTAATATATTATGATATATTACTGTATTTTATTTATTATTTTTGTATACAAGGGTTCTTACATTCTTGTACAGTCAATAGCACGCATAGCGTTATGGGTGAATGTCTGTGTGTCTTACAGGCTCTCTCTCCCATGGTACATCACCACCATGTGTCTTACAGGCACACTCTCCCATGGTACATCACCACCATGTGTCTTACAGGCACACTCTCCCATGGTACATCACCACCATGTGTCTTACAGGCTCTCTCTCCCATGGTACATCACCACCATGTGTCTTACAGGCACACTCTCCCATGGTACATCACCACCATGTGTCTTACAGGCACACTCTCCCATGGTACATCACCACCATGTGTCTTACAGGCACACTCTCCCATGGTACATCACCACCATGTGTCTTACAGGCACACTCTCCCATGGTACATTACCACCATGTGTCTTAAAGGCAAACTCTCCCATGGTACATCACCACCATGTGTCTTACAGGCACACTCTCTCATGGTACATCTCACCATGTGTCTTAAAGGCAAACTCTCCCATGGTACATCACCACCATGTGTCTTACAGGCACACTCTCCCATGGTACATCACCCCATGTGTCTTACAGGCACACACTCCCATGGTACATCACCACCATGTGTCTTACAGGCACACTCTCCCATGGTACATCACCACCATGTGTCTTACAGGCACACTCTCTCATGGTACATCACCACCATGTGTCTTACAGGCACACTCTCCCATGGTACATCACCACCATGTGTCTTACAGGCTCTCTCTCCCATGGTACATCACCACCATGTGTCTTACAGGCACACTCATCCATGGTACATGGATGTACCCCCATGGGTACATCCATCCCTGGAAACACAAACCGTAACTGTCTCTATTTTCCGCTTGTTACAACTTGTAATAAAGTTGTTACATCTTGGCTTAACGTATTTATGACGTATTAGAACGTTGTTACAACTTGCTATATTGGTTGTTATAACTGGTTAGGAGGTGTTAAAACTTGTTCGAACGTTGTACCAACGTCGTAGTTTCGGTGTGTGTTTGGAGGGATGGTACATGGATGGTACATCCATGGTACATGGATGGTACATCCATGGTACATGGAGGGGTACATGCCGTTTTGGAACAGGGTGTAGATACTTTCACCCTAAATTATGTCAATTTTCAATTAGGGACAAAAAATGCTACAATTTTAAGTGTCCGGAATTCCACGTGAGAGGTACACAGCGTTATAGACGGGAAGATCAATATGACACTACAGATACCCACAAGACTGGAATACAAATTATCAACAAGCACACAGGTACTACACCACACAACACCCGTCCTACTACCAAAACTGGACGAATCACTTCCAAAACAACACACCCTGGACCAGGGTAGAGTGGGGGGAGAACTACCAAAGCCAACCAGAAGTGACACGCAATGTGGGAAATCATTCATATTTGCAAACATACAAGGCTTGAAACCAAAATCAAGAAATAAAGTTAAGTTCATACATGGCCTCCTAATAGAATCGAACTCAATATTTGATGCATTTACAGAAACCCACACAAAAGACCACATGGATAGTGAAATCTGGATCCCGAATTATAATCTATATAGATGTGACAGAGTAATTAGGTCAAGTGGAGGAGTAGGTCTGTATATTAAGGAGGAGCTGGCATGCACAGAGCTCCTGAACTCGTCCAATGAGGTGGTAGAGGTACTTGGAATCAAGGTAGAAAATATGAATCTACTTATTATTTTAATATACAAACCTCCAGCTGCAACAGTTGAGGAATTCACTGAACAGATCCACAAAATAGAGAATATCCTTGATAACCTAGCAAACCCAGTACCAGACATCATCTTCCTTGGAGACTTCAATCTACCCAGTTTAAAATGGAGAATAGTAAACAATAACATTATAGCAGGAAGTCAACCGGGAAATAACCAACTACAGGTCAGAGAACTACTGAGATTCTGTGACAAATTCTCGCTCAGTCAGCAGATTACAGAACCAACTAGAAACGAAAACACGCTGGACCTGATATTCACGAACAATGAGGAGCTAATCAGAGACATTACTGTCTCAGACACTACGTACTCGGACCACAAGCTCATTGAAGTGCAAACTAACATTAATAACGGTAGTAGGCCCAAGAGACTCAACAAGCGAGAAGGGCTATTCAATAAATTCAATTTTAATAATAAAAGGATAGACTGGGAGAAAATAAACAGGGAACTTACAAACATTCAATGGGAAAATGTCCGAAGAAAAAAATCCTACACAGGGAATAGAAAAACTGACTTCTGAAGCATATGAAGTCTGTCTGAAACATGTTCCTTTGAGGAAAGCCAGAAAGAGGTCCAATACAGAAAGAGAATTTACGCAGACGACATTACAAAAGGAGGAAGAAATTAACGGAAATGCTTAAGCAGACACGACTCTCCATACAAAGAAGACATAATTTAAACAGGGAGATTGAAGAAATCGAACAGAGACTGAAGCATTCCTATTAGACTAAAGAAAGGCAACTAGAACAGAAAGCAATTCAAGAAATAAAGAAAAATCCAAAATATTTCTTCACATATGCTAAATCAAAAGCGAAAACCACTGCCAGTATTGGACCTATTCGTACTAGTGGAGGTTCATACACTGAGGATGACAAGGAAATTAGTGAAATCCTGAAAAAGCAGTATAAGGACATGTTTAGCACTCCAATACTCAGCATGAAAGTGGAAGAATCGGACAATTTCTTTATGAATGATACTCAAACACCTGTAAATATAACTGATATTAGCACAAGCGTGGCAGATAATAATAATAATAATAATAATAATAATTTTTATTTAGGTAAGGTACATACATAAAGAGATTTTACAAAGTTTGTTGGCTTTATAGATAGAGCTAGCACATACAATGCCCTAAAGCATTCCACATTCTGGGCCCCTTGATTTGTAGAGTAGATTTGTAGATCTTGAAAGAGAAATTGACAATATGCCCATGCACTCAGCCCCGGGTCCAGACTCATGGAATTCCATATTTATAAAGAAATGCAAAGTGCCAGTAGCACAGGCACCCAGTATAGTGTGGAGGAAGAGCTTGGACACAGGGGAGATACCGGATGCGCTTAAAGCAGCAGATATTGCCCCTCTACACAAGGGTGGTAGCAAAGCATTGGCAAAGAATTATAGATCAGTTGCACTAACGTCCCACATAATAAAAGTATTTGAGAGAGTGATCAGGAATCAGGTCACTGGATTCATATGGAAACCAATGACCTCCAAAATCCAGGCCAACATGGATTTAGAGCAGGAAGATCATGCCTCTCACAGCTACTTGACCACTATGACAAAATCACTGAGGCATTAGAGGAAGAACATAATGCAGTTTTCGTACACACAGATTTTGCAAAGGCATTCGACAAATGTGACCATGGAGTGATTGCACACAAAATGAGGTCAATGGCTATAACTGGTAAAGTAGGACGCTGGATACTCAATTTCCTGTCGAGCAGAACGCAAAGAGTAACAGTCATTCAAGTAAAATCGAGTCCGAGCGCAATTAAAAGCTCTGTACCTCAAGGTACAGTCCTGCTTGCACCACTGCTGTTCCTTATTCTCATATCAGACATAGACAAAAACACAAGTCACAGCTTCGTGTCATCCTTTGCAGATGATACAAAAATCAGCATGAAAATTACCTCTGCTGAAGACATTGATAAACTACAAACAGATATTAACAAAGTTTTCGATTGGGCAGCAGAAAATAACATGATGTTTAACGGTGATAAATTCCAGGTACTCAGATACGGCAAAAATGAGGATCTTAAACATAATACAGGGTACAAAACATAATCAAATCTGCCCATAGTAGGAAAACAGCATGTCAAGGATTTGGGAATAATGATGTCCGACGACCTGACGTTTAGGGAACTTAACCAAGCAAGTACTGCGTCAGCCAGAAAAATTATAGGATGGATTACGAGGCAATAAATCCTCTAATCAAATAAATCTCAAAATAAACAATACCCAAATTTTTAACAAATTAGATGGCAAATTCCTTGGCGTTCTCATTGACCACAAGCTGAATTTCCAGGGACACATTCTAAATATATGAAAAAAGTTTAAAAAACTGTTGGCATTCTTTCTAAGATCAGATATTATGTACCCCGCCCTGCCCTGGTGACTCTCTATTACTCCCTCATCTATCCATATCTCAACTATGGTATTTGTGCTTGGGGCTCTACTACCCAAAAGCATTTACGTACTCTAATTACCCAACACAAAGCTGCTATTAGGACAATATCCAACTCTGGCCCCAGACATCACTCGGTACCCTTACTCAAATCTCTGAATATGTTAGACATTAAGTCATTGCACATTCTCTCATGTGTATTATACATATATAAAACGCTAAACTGTAATGCCAATCCTGATATCAAAAGCTTCATAGAAGGTTGTAACAGAACCCATGAGCACCACACCAGAAATAAATACAGTTTTGATATTCCTAGAGTACGACTTAATCAAACTAGAAATGCTCTACAAATCAAGGGACCCAGAATGTGGAATGACCTTCCCAACCATGTTAAAGACTGTACCTCTCTCAACCAGTTTAAGATAAAAACGAAGCACTACCTAATAAATTCCCTGCAACCTACCTTACCCCTCTATTGTCAATCCATGTCTGTTTTTTTATCAACGCTGTTTGTCGACCTAATTGTATTTGTGCTGCTTTTTCAGCCATGTTCCCCTTTTTTTAACTCTATTTTTATTTGTTCTTAACACATTTTATTCTTTATACTCAATTAGTATTAAGCTTTAGTCATTAATGTTTTTCTTGCCCGAAACGCTTTGCGTAATAGTGGCTTTAGGCATTGTATGTACTAGCTCTACCTATAAATCCATCAATCTTTGTAAAATCTCTTGTATGTATGTACCTTACCTGAATAAACATTTATTTATTTATTTATTATTATTATTAACCTTCAAGTCCAGAGATCCCATCACAATGGTTGTACTCTTCAAATCACTTGTGTTGTCCCGTCTTGAGTACTGCTCAGTACTCACTTCCCCTTCAGAGCAGGAGAGATTGCTGAAATTGAGGGAATACAGAGAACATATACGGCACGCATAGACGAGATAAAGCACCTAAATTATTGGGATCGTCTCAATGCTCTCCAAATGTACTCACTAGAAAGGAGACGAGAAAGATACCAAATAATATACACATGGAAAATACTGGAGGGTCAGGTCTCAAATCTGCACAGTAAAATAACAACGTACTGGAGTGAACGACATGGAAGAAAATGCAGAATAGAACCAGTGAAGAGCAGAGGTGCCATAGGCACAATCAGAGAACACTGTATAAACATCAGAGGTCCACGGTTGTTCAACGTCCTACCAGCGAGCATCATAAATATTATAGGAACAACCGTGGACATCTTCAAGAGGAAACTAGATTGTTTCCTTCAAGGAGTGCCGGACCAGCCGGGCTGTGGTGGGTATGTGCGCCTGCGGGCCGCTCCAAGCAACAGCCTGGTGGACCAAACTCTCACAAGTCAAGTCTGGCCTCGGGCCAGGCTTGGGGAGTAGAAGAACTCCCAGAACCCCATCAACCAGGTATCAACCAGAACCCATCAACCAGCCAAGGAATTTGCCATCCACTTTGTAGCAAATTTGGGTATTGCTAGTCCTGAGATTTATTTCATTTGACGATTTATTGCTAAACAAAATATAGAAAGTTTTGTCAATATTGAGGGTGATTTTGTTGGCAGTTAGCCAGTGATGGACTTTATTTAGCTCAGTATTCACTGTGACATTTAGAGCAAGGGGGTCAGGACTGGAGTAAATGAAGGTCGTGTCGTCAGCAAAAAGAATTGGTTAGAGATGTTGGAAGGCATTTGGAAGGTCATTAATGTAGATGAGAAAGAGGAGAGGGCCAAGTATGCTGCCCTGAGGAACACCAATGTTGATGGGTAGGGTGAGAGAAATTGAATTATTCACAAAAACATACTGGAGCCTGTCAGTAAGATAAGATTTGAGGTATTGCAGGGAGTGTCCTCTGACTCCATAATATTGCAATTTAAGAAGAAGGTTTTGGTAGTTGACAGTGTCAAAAGCCTTACGCAGGTCCACAAATAACCCAACATTTATTTATTTATTTATTTATTTATTTATGCATATACAAGAATGTACATAAGGAATGTGAGGATACAAATATGGTAATTACAGTCTTGTAAAGCCACTAGCACGCGCAGCGTTTCGGGCAGGACCTTAATCTAAGAAAATTTTAAGGAGGTAAATACTTGCAAAATTTATAGACAAAAAAATGATAACAGATTACATGGAATGAAAAAAAAAGATGAGAGAAAATTATAGGTACAGTATATTAAAGCACATAGGTAGCTATGATTGATTGCAATGACAGCTTAAAATGGTAGTTGACAACAAATTGGTAGGCACAATACAGCAGAAACAATATAAGATTGATTGCAATGACAGCTTGAATGGTAGTTGACAAAAATTGGTAGTCACAATACAGCATATATGGCTAGCACATAAAAGAAGACAGCAATGAACACAATGATAAGGTTGTTTGATATTACATAAAAATTAGGAGATTGGGTAACACTAGGTACAGAGCAAATTTAAAGCTCAGTGTAGGAAACTAAATAGATGAAGTTAGGTACTTTTTGGTTTTGCTTTTAAATAAGGCAAAAGTTTTACAGTTCTTCAATTCACTAGGGAGTGAGTTCCATAGACTAGGTCCCTTAATTTGCATAGAGTGTTTACACAGATTAAGTTTGACCCTGGGGATATCAAAGAGATATTTATTTCTGGTGTGGTGATAATGGGTCCTATTACATCTGTCCAGGGAGAGTTTCAGAGCATGGTTTGCATTTAAGAACAGGGTTTTGTAAATGTAGTTGACACAAGAGAATGTGTGGAGGGAGTTAATATTTAGCAAGTTTAGGGATTTAAACAAGGGAGCTGAGTGTTGTCTGAAAGCAGAGTTAGTTATTAATCTGATAGCAGATTTTTGCTGTGTGATGATGGGCTTAAGGTGGTTTGCAGTGGTAGACCCCCATGCACAGATACCATAATTAAGATAGGGGTAAATTAGTGCATAATATAGTGAGAGGAGAGCAGAGTTAGGAACGTAATATCTGATTTTGGAGAGTATACCAACTGTCTTAGAGACTTTCTTAGTTATGTGTTGAATGTGGGTGCTGAAGTTGAGTCTCTTGTCTAGGAATAGGCCAAGAAACTTGCCATCATTTTTATTACTGATGTTAATGTTGTCTATCTGTAGCTGAATTGCATTTGATGATTTGCTTCCAAATAAGATGTAGTAAGTCTTTTCGATGTTTAATGTTAGTTTGTTCGTTGACATCCATAAGTGGACTTTTTTTAATTCATTATTCACAACATTATTTAGTGTATGTGGGTTGAGGTTTGAGTAGATAAGGGTAGTATCGTCAGCAAACAATATAGGTTTGAGAATATTAGAGACATTAGGCAGATCGTTTATATATATAAGAAATAGAAGAGGTCCTAAGATGCTGCCCTGTGGCACTCCAACGGTAATTGGTAGAGTGGAAGAAGTTGTATCATTGATGGTTACATATTGGTGTCTGTCACTAAGATAGGATCGGATGTAGTCAAGGGCAAGGCCTCGGATTCCATAATGCTGGAGTTTAAGTAAGAGGTAGTTGTGATTAACAGTATCAAAGGCCATTGAACATTGAACTCATTTTTATCAAGAGCTGCATGTATCAAGTTAATCATACTAATAAGTGCATCGTTAGTGCTTTTTGGGGGTCTGAAGCCATATTGACAAGAGCGAAGTATATTGAGTTTGGCTAGATAAGAGTAAAGGTGCTTGTAGTTTAGTTTTTCAAATATTTTTGACAAGTTTGGCAGAATTGATATATGTCTGAAGTTGTTGACATCAGTGGGATCACCACATTTGTGGACAGGGGTTACTCTCGCTTTTTTTTTAATATCTGGAAAGGTTTGGAGTTCAAGTGACTAGCTGAAGAGCAATGCAATGGCAGGAGCTAAAGATCTGGAGGCTTTTTTGTAAATAAGAGTTGGTATCTCCTCTAAGGGCACTAGACTTGGTTTTAATGGAAAGGATTATGTCAGTAACATCAGTGGAATTAGTAGGCATTAGGTACAGAGACTGTGGATAGTTACCTTTAAGATTGTCCAGAAAATTAGTACTGGATTGTACTAATTTGGACTTAACTCGACTGGACTTAAAGACTGTACCTCTTCCAACCAGTTTAAGATAAACACAAAGTACTACCTTATTAACTCCATGTAACCTACCTCACCCCCAAAATGTCAACCCATGTCTACTACTTTAAACAATGCTGTTTGTTGACCAAATTGTATTTTTTGCATTTTTTCTGCCATGTTTAACCCCCCCCCCCTTTTTTCATTTTTTTCTTATTTTCTCTCAACACAATTTATGCTTTAATCTCAATTAGTATTAAGATTTAGTCTAAGTGTTTTTCCTGCCCGAAACGCATTGCGTAATAGTGGCTTTAGGCATTGTATGTACTAGCGCTATCTGTAAATCCATCAACTTTTGTATCTCACCTTGTATGTATGTACTCTACCTGAATAAATATTTGTATTTGTATTTGGAAGATGGAATATCATTTGCAAGGGATGAACCAATGGAAGAGAAGAACCTATTGAACTCAATAGCAGAATCAGAGGCTGAAAGCTGACCAGCGTTATTAGACAGGAGTATTGGTTTGTTATTTAAAAGCTTCTTTGATCCCAATATTTGTGAAATTGTGCTCCATGTTTTATAAATGTTGCCCTTTGTGTGGGTAAATTTATCTTCGTAGTATTTAATTTTGGCTCTCCTAATTATTTTAGATAGCAATGACCAGTAATTCTTTTAAAATTCTTTGGAGACGATTCCTAACCTATACTTGTTCTCAAAGTCATGTTTTTTATTAATAAAAAAAAAATGTTTATTTAGGTAAGGTACATACATACAATAAATTTTTACAAAGATTGGTTGACTTATAGGTAGAGCTAGTACATACAATGCCTAAAGCCACTATTACGCAAAGCGTTTTGGGCATGATAAACTTAAATGACAAGCTTAATACTAATTGAGCATAATGAGTAGAATGAAAACAAGAAATGAAAACATAGATGAAAAAGCAGCACAAATACAATTATGTCGACAAACAGCGCTCTTTGTGGATTAAAGTATCCCTTTTGTAAGCCAAGGACTGTTTAGCCTTTTAGTTGTGACTTGTTTCATTAGCATAGGACAGTGAGTGTTATAAAGGTTGAGAGTATTTTGAAGAAAAGATTGCACTGCTAGGTTGATGTCCCCTATGTTACCTAACTCGGACTCCCAGTTGACATTAGCAGCAGCAGCTATAAAATTGCCTATAGCAGTTTCATTGTGCAGCCTAAAGCTTATCTCCCTTGCCTCTAGAGGTGGTTTGTTAATGTTAGTTAAGAGAAATGTGGGATAATGGTCTGTTGTGCTATCGATGATTATCCATGAAGTAAGCGGAGAGGTTATGTTGGTCCAGATGTGATCAAGAGCTGTGGCAGTACTATCAGTGATTCTAGTAGGTCTAGTGATTAAGGGCATGAAGAAGCAGGAATTCATACAGTTGAGGAAGCTGGCAGCAGTATGGTGTTCAGGCTCGCAGAGGTCAATATTAAAGTCCCCTGCGATAATTAGATGGTTTTTGTTCAGTCTGTTATCGAGTATTAGATTTCTAAGATTAGAGTTGAAATCGGACACATCAGTGTTAGGAATTCTATAGACTGCACCCACAGTCAGGACAGACTCAGCACCCTTGACTCTGAAGCTGGCGAAGATATACTTCCCACAGTAGTCTCTAGTTCTAATTACTTTTAAGCATGTTAGTTCTTGGTGGTAGTAAAGAGCAGTACCACCACCTCTCTGAATTGGTCGACAGTTGTGAATTGCTGAGTAGTTTGGCATGTTAAAGAGTTGAGTAGCAGCCTCTTTTAACCACGTTTCAGTAAGTATAATAAAAGATAATTTGTTGTCAATAGCTTCAATCAAGGCACTAACATCATCGAAGTGTTCGCTTAGAGATCTTACATTCAAGTTAATTACAGAGATATTGTGATTATGTGTTAATACATTATTTACATCATGTGCTGTAAAATATCTGCAATTTTGATCATTAAAATGATGATTGTCAAAGATAGTGGATAAGAGGTTTAGTTCTGGGTCTATACTTGTTTGCATAAGAAGGCTGGTTGTAGGAAAACAAGGCAAGAATGGCAATTACAAAACAAAATTTTGATATAAAAGGGGGAAAATTAAAATATAAACAAGACCTATTCAAGACAAACACAAAATGAACAAAAAAAGAAAAAAAAAGAAAAATTAGGTAGATTGCTTACAAGTACTCTCAGGTACACTGTAAGTAATAATTTGCAATTTGAGACACAAACAAAGCCAGGGGTACAATGGAGTAAGGGAGTATGGCGAGGCTAGGCAACCTAGGTAATAAATGAAATCAAAGAAAAAAGTTGAATAATAAACATAGGCAAGTTTAATCTAATGATTATTAACTATAAATAGTTTAGTTATGATCCTATAATTAATAAGAACTAAAGAAAATGGAAAATAAAGAAAATACTCAACTATGGTATTTGTGCTTGGGGTTCTACTACCCAAAATCATTTACGTCCTCTAATTACTCAACACAAAGCTGCTATTAGGACAATATCCAACTCTGGCCCCAGACATCACTCGGTACCCCTACTCAAATCTCTGAATATGTTAGACATTATAAGTCACTGCACATTCTCTCATGTGTATTATACATATATAAAACGCTAAACTATAATGCCAATCCTGATCTCAAAAGCTTCATAGAATGTTGTAACAGAACCCATGAGCACCATACCAGAAATAAATACAGTTTTTATATTCCTAGAGTACGACTTAATCAAACTAGAAATGCTCTACAAATCAAGGGGCCCAGAATGTGGAATGACCTTCCCAACCATGTTAAAGACTGTACCTCTCTCAACCAGTTTAAGATAAAAACAAAGCTATGCCTAATAAATTCCCTGTAACCTACCTTACCCTTCTATTGTCAACCAATGTCTGTTTTTTTTCTAAAGAGCGCTGTTTGTCGACAGAATTGTATTTGTGCTGCTTTTTCAGCTATGTTTTCATTCCATGTTTTCATTTTACTCTTTATGCTCAATTAGTATTAAGCTTTAGTCATTTAAGTTTTTCCTGCCCGAAACGCTTTGCGTAATAGTGGCTTTAGGCATTGTATGTACTAGCCCTATCTATAAATCCATCACTCTTTGTAAAATCTCTTGTATGTATGTACCTTACCTAAATAAACATTTGATTTTGATTTGAAAATATTAATGCACTCAATTAATTAAGTCAAATAAATGACAAATATACATTAAATTAAAATTTACTTTAAAAAAGTGTAACAAAGAGACTTAGGATACGTAGCCCGCACTAGGTGACAAGGGGGTTAATTATGTTGACTCAATGAGAGGGATAATATGGTAGGACAAACCACATTGGGAGAGGAAAGTGTTGAGGTTATTCTCATTAGCAATTGTAAACATTTTACCTCCTGAGGTCTTTCTCACTTTAATCACGCCATCTCTAACGAAGCACTGATGAATCGCAGCTGGGTTTTGATGACGGATTTGACGCAGGCGGTGGAGGAGTTGCTGTCTTTTTCTAGTCA
Organism: Procambarus clarkii; assembly: GCF_040958095.1. Taxonomy (NCBI): domain Eukaryota; kingdom Metazoa; phylum Arthropoda; class Malacostraca; order Decapoda; family Cambaridae; genus Procambarus; species Procambarus clarkii. The sequence goes on along the minus strand of NC_091186.1, from coordinate 36,862,813 downwards.
AGCACTCGTTGATGTAGATTCCCTGTCGTTGGGATGCAGCTGTCCGGACAAGATGCGATTTTATGGACTGGGAAGCTAGCTTGAGGCGAATTTTTCGCTGGTTTAGACCTGATGGATTCTTTTTGCTTACTCTGTAGGCAGCAATAATGTCGGTTTTATTTAGAGTGACACGCAATTCGTCTTTTATGAGAACATGAACAATTTCAATACACTTTTCACCTTCACGTTCCACAGGAATATTTTGGGACGACACAATAACATAGTCAAGCAGCTTTTGCTGGTCCTGTTCATCCTGGGAGATGGAATGTTGGGCAGATGACACATTTGCAGATGACACTAAGATCTATGATAAAGAAGGAAGTGAAAGTGATATTGAGACCTTACAAAGAGATCTACATGAACTCCACCAATGGTCAGATGACTGGCAAATGCTCTTTAATGTCGATAAATGCAAGACCTTGCCTGTAGGGCATAACATTCCACTTCACAACTACCAAATTGCCCACACTACCTTACAACAGATAGATGAAGAATGCGACATTGGAATCAGAATCCATCATTCACTAAAAGTTGCACAACAAGTGGGAGCGGCAGTAAAAAAAGCGAACCAAATCTTGGGAATAATCAAGCGTGCCTTTACCTTCAAGGAAACTAAAGTAGTCCTTCAATTGTATAAGTCTCTGGTGCGCCCCCACCTGGATTATTGCATACAGGCATTGAGACCTTATCTTCAGAAAGACATAGTTGCTCTGGAGAAGATGCAACACCGGGCAACAAAAATCATACCAGAGATTAGTCATCTCTCGTATCAGGAAGGGTTGAGGGCCACTGGCCAAACAACACTGCAAACCAGGCATGACAGGGCGGAGCTCATCGAAACACTTAAAATACTCAACAATTTGGACGATGTTGATCCGGACACTTTCTTCACAAGGTCAGATGTAATACGAACGAGGAGCGACAGGTTCAAGCTCAACAAGCCACAATGTAGGACAGAAAACAGGAGAGGCTTTTTCACCCTTATGGTGGTAAACCCGTGGAACAGCCTACCAGCCAAAGAGTAGATAAGGTAAACGCCAAAACTCTACTGGGTTTTAAAATACAGATAGAAAAGATCCTCCAGGCAAATGGGTAGTACCTTTGACAAGCCGCCAACTTCCTGTCCTCGTTGAGGCCACCAATATTAGTGTCTCTCAAGTAAATTAAACGTCGGCAAAGATCAGTAACCAAAGAAAATGGGAAAAGCGACGTGGTGGGTAAGCGAGCGAGCGAGTGACGTCATCACAACAAAGGTTGCTATGCGACGTCTCCACGACTCGTGAAGTTCGCATGTCTTAAAGACCTGTGTCCACAATACCCGCCAAATTGTCCCTCCCACAGTACTCTCAGGACACTTATGGCAGTGTAAGTGTGTGGTGAGGCCACACCACTGAAGACATTGAGGATATACCACGAGGGAGAGACAAAACTGTTGAAGGAAGGAGTCACTGGCTCCACCTGACCACCTTGTTCCTCGCACTCTCGTCATCCTCCGTAAGTACTGGAGTGCATTACCTGCTTGATGGGGTTCTGGGAGTTCTTCTACTCCCCAAGCCCGGCCCGAGGCCAGGCTCGACTTGTGAGAGTTTGGTACTTGGCTGTTGCTTGGAGCGGCCCGCAGGGCCACATACCCACCACAGCCTGGCTGATCCGGAACTTCTCTTAGAAAACAGTCCAGTTTTCTCTTGAAGATGTCCACGGTTGTTCCGGCAATATTTCTTATAGTCACTGGGAGAACGTTGAACAACCGCGGACCTCTGATGTTTATACAGTGAAGAGTTAGGGGGTGATATGATAGAGGTTTACAAGTGGATGAATGGACACAACAAAGGGGATATTAATAGGGTATTAAAAGTATCAGCTCAAGACAGAACACGAAACAATGGGTATAAATTGGATAAATTTAGATTTAGGAAAGACTTGGGTAAATACTGGTTCGGTAACAGGGTTGTTGATTTGTGGAACCAATTACCGCGTGACGTGGTGGAGGTGGGGTCCCTCAATTGTTTCAAGCGCGAGTTGGACATGTATATGAGTGGGATTGGGTGGTTATAGATAGGAGCTGCCTCGTATGGGCCAATAGGCCGTCTGCAGTTGCCTTTCCTCTTATGTTCTTGTGTTCTCTGATTGTGCCTATGGCACCTCTGCTCTTCACTGGTTCAATCCTGCATTTTCTTCCATATCATTCACTCCAGTACATTGTTATTTTACTGTGTAGATTTAGGACCTGGCCCTCCAGTATTTTCCAATATATTATTTGGTATCTCTCTCGTCTCCTTTTTAGAGAGTACATTTGGAGAGCTTTGAGACAATCCCAATAATTTAGGTGTTTTATCTCGACGATGCGTGTCGTATATGTTATCTGTATTCCCTCTATTTCAGCAATCTCTCCTGCTCTGAAGGGGGGAAGTGAGTACTGAGCTTTCTGCTCCACCATTGTCTGCACCAACATTGTCTTACACCCCCAACATACAATTGTTAATAATAAAAACTTATTTAGGAAAAGTACATACATAGTTGCAAGAGTTACAGTACAAACATTCTGTTTGATTTAAAGATAGAGGTAGTACATACAATACCTAAAGCCACTAGTACGCATAGCGTTTGGGCAAGGTGAGGTGGGGGGAAAAAAAACACTTAGACTAAAACTTAATAGTAATTGAGCTTAAAGTATAAATTGCATTGAAAATAAAAAATAAAAATAATAAAAGATGAAAAAAGGGGGGGAACATGGTAGAAAATAGACAATATACAAGTTGGTCAACAAACAGCATTTTTTTTTCTTCAACAAAAATGTTGGGGTATGGAAATAGGACTATGGAATTGTTGGAGGTGTAGATGTAGGCCAGTAGAATTGTTGGGGTAAATTATATGCCAATGGCATTGTTGGGGTGTGGACATTGGCCTATCGAATAATGATAACTTTTATAATATTAATAATAATAATGAGAAATTCCACTGGGACTGTGTGGTGTTGCAAACCCATGACCAAGGCATTGCCAGCTGCATTCTCTACTACTGTACCACCACTGACTTTCTTACAATCGGATTTCTACTGATATCACAGGAAGTCTGTGATATCCTGATATCACAGTCCTGAAGCCAGTCCAATTTTATGTAAGACCCCAAGCACTCAGGTGAAGGATAAAGTACTGTAGTTCAACACTGTATGCACAACTTCAGATACACAGAAAATCACACTAAGGTGATATACATCACTGAACAATCCACTGAGACTGTGAGGTAATGCAAACATTGCAGGTTTGCATCATCTCACAGCCCGAGTGAATTTTCTCATTGATGTACAGTATATCACTTTAGTGTGATTTTCTGTATAAATAATAATAATAATATTATTATTTATTCAAAAGATTGTGTGTACAAAGAACATAAGAATATTGTTCAATTGAAGGGACAGAAGTTACACATACTAATGAAGCTACTATTACGCAAAGCGTTTCGGGCAAAATTAATAATAATATAGAATTTTTTTAATTAAAGTTGTGACGGGATAAAGCACTTAATACTATTAGAGAAGTAAGCTAACAAAATGAGAATGTTCAAGGAAAATAAAAAATTAATACAAAGAAGGTGATACTTAAGGATGACAAGCATAGACTATTACATTATGGAGTCAGTAGTTCTAGCAACAGTACAGTAGTTTATTTACATTAATTATAGAATGGAAATACAAGGTGTAGTTTAGAAAAGCAAGTGAACTATTCCTCATAACATTTTCTTTGAACATATCAGAACATAGAGTAACATACTATAATTTAAGTTTAATTTGGCCAACAGTTTCAAATAACCAAGATCATAAAGGACATGAGTAAACACTTTATCAAAGAAATGCATGAAATTAGATGACATTAAATGTAGATAGTAATTGTAGAAATTAAATGTGTGTACTTGCTTGAATGAACTATATGGGGCATAGCCGATTCATTCCAGTGTGGAATTCATTCCATCCGTTTGGCCCCAGCAACTCCCTTCGCCCCCCCCCCCCCAAAAAAAAATACAATCACATTAACCCTTAACATGCTCGGGGTTTAACCCTTACACTGCTCAGGGGTCCTTGGGACATTTACACCCCTGTGCGCAAGAAAAAAAAAATTCAAAATTTTTTTTTCGTCTTCTAAACATGTTAATTTGTGTCCCCTGAGCACGGAAAAAATAAAAAAAAAATCGTAGGTGACATATTTTGGGCGCAATTGACCGAGGAAGTCTGGCAAAAAGTGGGCGTTGACAGAGCGGTCGTCAGACCCGGTCAGCGTCACCCGCGTTGACAGATGGGAGTTGCCACAAAGATATTATTACCTAATTGTTTCAATGTCTCAGATTGATTTTTTCTTAGTTTCTTTGCAGTAATATTATTCAATAGTGTGTATTGTAATATATTTATATAATAAAAGTGGTTAATAATAGCTATACTCAAAAGTATGATGTGCATATTAGTGATTCAATTATTATGTTTATAAAACTATAAACAAATAGTTTTGCTGCTATTACACTCTATACACAGGTTATATATAAGTATTGGCATGTTTTGGTCACCATAACGAACCACTAAGTTGGTATTGAGAGTCGAAAAGCAACGAGGAGTTACCGCCACACACCAGCCAGCCACTCGCTGCCACTCCCTCAACACACGCACTAAACTTTCTCCCCCAACAATACCAGTTGTGGTGTTATTACACTATATACAAACGTTATATATAAGTATGTGTATATTTTGTTCACCACAACTGTACAGCTAAGCTGATATAGTTAGTTCAGGCACTAAGAGTCGTCGCTATACACAGATGGCGGCTGGCGGCTCCCTCACTCTTTCAAGGTCACACGCACTAAACTTTCTCCCCCAACAATACCTTTTGCAGTGTTATTACCCTATATACACATATTATATATAAGTATCTACATGTTTTATGCACTGTAACTGTACACCTAAGCTTGTAGTGCGCCCAAAGAGCATAGTAGCCACCCTCTAAACAGCTAGACAAATCGTGCAGACGACGTCACCTCCGTCACCCATATGGCTCCTCCCAGCATAATCCTTTTGCTGTTATTACACTAATACACACATTATATATAAGTATCTACATTTGTGTTCACCATAGAGAACCACTGACCTGGTATGGTGAATGCAAACAATAACAGGTAGCCACACAGTCAGTAAACGATGCTGTCTCCCTCCGACTCTCAGCATCACTCCTCCCACAGCGCTAATTATTACAACAATCCTGCTATTATCACAACCCTGGTTATTTATATCACAGTCATTGGTCATCTGTAATATTGTCATCGCTAAATAATAACAATTATATATTTATTTTGACATTTTTCGGCGATGCTGTGGTCACAAGCTGAACATTAATGCTGTTCGCTCATGCTGCGTGCGCCAGCCTTGGTTGCTCCAACAGTACTGTGCCTCTCACACCTGAGAATATTGCCCACGATTTTTTTTTAAAATGGCATCTGTTTACAAGAGCCCTGAGGAAGCTACTGTGAACCCCGTGTAGCCGCGGGCCATTTGAATCAGGCCTGGCACCCTATGGCGTATATATACGCCATGCGCACCATGGGACATGTTACTCAGGGCATATATATACGCCATGCGCAGTTTAAGGGTTAATATCCTGTCATCCCCACAGGCGCATGTCATTTTGAAAAAAAAAAATTATTTTTTCTTCCTAACCTGTTAATTTGTGTTCACTGATCACGGGAAAAATAATAAAAAATCGTAAGTGGCATATATTGCCCGCTATAGGGCGGGGAAGTTTGGCAAATTATAGGCGCTGACTCAGCATGCATCCCAGGCGGTCTGTTGCTCGCAAGCTGTCAGGCCGGAGTTGCCACAAAGAGATAATTACCTAATTATTTCAATGTCTCTGATTGATTTTTCATAGTTTTTTTGCTGTAATATTATTCAATAGTGTGTAGTTTGATATATTTATATAATAAAATGAGTGAATCATTGCTGTACTCAAAAATATGGTGTGCATATTGTTGATTCAATTATGTTCATCAATCAGTGAACAAATACTTTGTCGGTTATTACACTATAAGCACAGGTTATATATAAGTATCTGCATGTTTTGTTCACTATAACGAACCACTAAGTAGCTACTATGAGTCAAAAAGTAATGAAGAGTGACCGCCGTGTACCAGCCAGCCACTCCCGCCCTCCCTCAAGTCATCTGACTCACCCACGTTCTCCTCCCACAATACTGTTTTTTTCTATAATTCACTATATACAGACGTTATATATAAGTATCTACATGTTTTGTTCACCAAAACTGTACAGCTAAGCTTGTATGGTGAGTAAAGGCACAAAGACGTAGGACCTCACACAGTCAGCTGATGGCTGCCGCCCTCAAGGCCAGATGCACTAATATTTTTTTTTTTTTTTTTTTGAGATATATACAAGAGTTGTTACATTCTTGTACATTTCTCCTCCAACAATACTTTGTGGTGTTATTACGCTATATACACACATTATATATAAATATCTACCTGTTTTATTCACCATACTTGTACAAATAAACTGGTATGGTGCCCAAAGACCATCGTGGTAACCAGTAAACAACACCGTCGTCTGCACGGTGGTGTCGTGCAGACGACGCCACCGACCTCACCAAAATGGTGACTCCAAACCTTCTCTTGCTGTTTATACCCTCTATACACACGTTATATAGAAGTATCTACATTTGTGTTCACCATAGCGAACCACTAAGCTGGTATGATGAGTGCAGTCAATAAAAGGTGGCCACACACAGTCAGAAGACATCGCCACCATCCTCCCTCCCACAGCATTACTTCTCCCTCCATGGTGCACAGCACTAAATATCACTACAATCCTGCTATTATCAGAACCCTGGTCAGTTTTATCACAGTCAGGGGTCTTCTGTAATAATATCATCGCTACACAATAGCATGAACAAGTATATTTTGGTATTTTTAGGCGATGCTGTGGTCACAAGCTGAACAGCAGTGCTGTTAGCTCATGGTGCGTGCGTCAGGCTTGGTTGTTCACTCAATACTGAGGCCAATAACACCCGGGAGTTTGGCCCACGATTTTTTTTTTTTTTTTTTTTTTTTTTTTTTTTTTGAGATATATACAAGAGTTGTTACATTCTTGTACAGCCACTAGTACGCGTAGCGTTTCGGGCAAGTCCTTAATCCTATGGTCCCTGGAATACGATCCCCTGCCGCGAAGAATCGTTTTTTCATCCAAGTACACATTTTACTGTTGCGTTAAACAGAGGCTACAGTTAAGGAATTGCGCCCAGTAAATCCTCCCCAGCCAGGATACGAACCCATGACATAGCGCTCGCGGAACGCCAGGCGAGTGTCTTACCACTACACCACGGAGACTGCATAATTTAAAAATTATGCTTTTAAACTTTTAAAAATGGCGTCTGTTTACAAGAGCCCTGATGAAGGTGTGGTGAACCCCGTGTATCTGCGGGCTGTTTAAATCTTGCGTAGAACTCCAACACATCATATGACGTGATATGCAGTTGACTGGAACAACTTCCAACACGTCATATGACGTGATGCGCACTTTAAGGGTTAATGCATATGCCAGTCCACATTTGCCTTATGAAAAATTTAAATAATAAAGAATTTGTATTGCAATGAAATAAATTGATATTGCACGTTAGAGTACTGTACTTACCCTACCAGTTGAGTTGTGTAGTGCAAACTTTGCTAGTCTTAATATCCTGAGAGTGCCACACATATGAATATAAATTGTTTAAAGAACAGTAACTTTTCTAACAAATGTACATTATACACTACAATCTGTACATGAAGTACAGACCACTAGAATCACACTACTGCAGTACACTTATATCATATAAACTATACTTTGTACATATAATGTCATTAGAACTGTGCTGTACAGCTCAATTGTTACTCCCAGGTAAGTTATGGCCAGTGCTGGGTGCTGGTCCAGTTGCCTGGGCATCCTTGGAAGGAGTGTCCTTGCTAGTGCTGGGTGCTTGTCCACTTGCCTGTACATCCTTAGAAGGTGTGTCCTTGCTAGTGCTGGGTGCTAGTCCAGTGGCCTGGGCATCCTCGGAAGGTGAGTCTTTGCTAGTGCTGGGTGCTGGTCCTGTAGGCCTACTGTGAAACCATACCAAAAACTTTTGAATCTTAGTTTGTTTCTTTGTTGTGAGCTTTATTATAATATCTTTCATGTCCTTTAGGTGCAGGTAATAATCTCTCAGCTCTTCATTATTAGTTACAGCAACCAAATCAAGCAGATCATTAACCTTTTGCAATGATGCAGCATATGGAATAGATAACACACTGTCATCTTCCTGTTCCACATCCTCATCATTATTACCAGTAACACACTGGATAATCTCATTACCAGTTAATTCACCATAACCTGGATCATCAGCATCATTATCTAACCACTCATTCACATCAGAAAGTTGCAAATCTTCCTCACCTGCATCTCTGACTGTCTCAAAAATCGCATTAGCAAAGCCCTCAAAATCATAGTCATCTTCATCTTTATTCTAACCAGGTACCGGACTCAGAATTTTATTCCATGCATTCTTTTGTGTGGTGACCTTCAACTCGCTCCATTCCTTGGCCTAGTTGTAAATTGCATCTTTAATTGAATATTTCTTGAAATTTTCTAGTGTTCTACTAGCCTTTGTATCCTTATTAGGCATCTCGTCTTCCTCAGAGAGCAGAATTTCCACAATATCTGAATTCATAGCTCTTTTATAAAGCCTTTGAGAGCATAGATAACCCCTAATCCATAGGCTGTATTACAGATGTAGTATTTTGTGGTAAAGCCATACATGTTATTTTGCCATCAGGCGATGTTAATTTAGCAATGGGGTGAGCTGGGGCATTATCAGTCAACAACATTGCCTTTACCTCAGCAGGATGAATTCTACACATATTGATCTGCTGCTTTTTTACTTCTTTACAAAAGTGATTCAGGAACCAATCCTCAAAAATAATCTGTGTGAACCAGGCATTTTTTGTATTGTAGTAGATGACAGGTAGTCTGTTCATGCAGTTTTTCAATGCTCTGAGGTTGGCAGATTTCCCAACAATTGCGTACTTTGTTCAGTGACTGCGATCTGTATTTCAGCACAATAATGCTGAAATTCTTTCCTTCTTTACCTTGCAACCAGGAATACTCTTCTCAAGCCTGAAGGCCAAAGTGTTTCTTTGAAGGCATTTCCAGTTAAAGCCTGTTTTATCTGCATTGTACACTTAAAACCAGCTTAGATTATTAGATATCATGTGCTGAGAAAGTTTATGCTTATATGCATTAGCACTTCCAACATCTGCACTTAATGCCTCGCCACAAATTTTCTTGTTAATGATGCCATAGCTCTCTTTAAATCGACATACCCATTCAATACAAGCCTTGAAATTGTCTATGTTTAACTTTACAGCAAGTCTTTCAGCTGCATTTCTAATAGAATCAACTGAAACAGCAATTCCTTTCGCACCATGCTGTGTAAACCATTTAAATACAGACGAGTCCAAATCCGTATACTTAGCAGGCCTTAATTTTTCCTGTTGCCTATTGCATCAGTTTGAGCAAAAAATTTCTTAATATTATCCTTCTGCTTTTTTACATCACAAACTGTAGCTTTACCAATGTTGACTTCTTGGGTGAGTCGAGTGACAGAGTATCCATGCTCTACTTTCTCTGTCAAGTCAACTGTCTGATCAATTGACAAATGTTTTCTCTTTTGTTTTATACCTTCAATATCATGAATGCTGCTCTGAGACATCTTGACAGATTAAATGTGTTCAAACAGTAAAAATTGTTCAAATTTATCACGAAAATCCTTCGCGTGCGAGCCCGACGTTTTTACCCCAGGAAGAAGAGAAGCACATGGTGCCAGCCATCTCATCCAGGCCCAACGCATTAACATGACCTGTGCTTATTTTATAGGCATACTCAAAATTTAATGTACATATTGACTGTTACAAGTTATTTTATTTAAAATATTATTATTGTTATAATTAGTGAAATATTGTTAGTTTGAAGTTTTATGCATTTTATACAGTGCAGTTCTGTATTAACCCTTAAGCTGTGCATGGCATACGTATATGAATTTTTTTAAGCTCACTCAAAGTTTTAGAGATACAATAATGGAAGCTGAAGTTATTGACAATGAAAAAGGTAGTTCTAATTCATTAATTTACTTATGTTTCAATAAACTTTGTTTGGCATTCGTACTCAAATATGTGAAAGTTGTAGGTCAATGTGTGTTGGAATGATGTCAAGAAAAAATAACCCCCCAAAAAACTATAATATAGGGGTAATTATAATGATTTAGGGGATAAAAATGTATACTTTTTAAAAGTGATAAAACTCTAATCTGGTCCCTAATCATCAAAACAGCCTAAAGAGACAATGAATATAGAATTTGAAATCTGTGAAAAAACCCAGTAAAAAAAAATTCAAAGTCCCAAGTTTCGCCAGTTGTGACTGATTTATTTTGTGACCAATTTCATTCTATCTTGACATAGTTAGGGATGGGTATGCACTCTCCAGGATGTAGAGGTTAAAACAAAATGAGATAAACAAAGGAGAAAAAAAAATCCCCCCCCCCCAAAAAAAAAAAATCTTCCCCCCCCCCAAAAAAAAATAATATTTTCTGGGGGAAGCCCTTACAGCTACCCGGAGCTTACCAGGCTGATATGCTAATGTCAGACTTTGGCATTAGTCATGTGTACGGAATTCTTATTGCCTACCGGGGACCACGAACCAGAACCTGGCCCCCCTCAGAGAGGCAAGGGGAACAATGGCCTATAGAACCCTCCGTGTGGTTGGAAGCATTCTATGTCTGCCATCGACCGGGTTAGGCACCCAGAAAGGTAGGCATCTCAAAACAATCCCCTATTCTGGTGAAAATTGCAACCAAAAGCCGAACGAGTGGATAGAACTCCCCAAACAAAAACGAGCAAACTAGTATGACATCATTCGTCGTCGCGCCACTGTCTGCGCAGCCCCCCCTCCCCGGGAGGGGGAAGGGGGAGCCCCAGACTTACTGCACCCGCAATCTACACCCCAGTTCTTGACGCTGATGCTATCAGCTCGGTTGTGTGCTCTGGCTCCGGTCGTTTTGCGGCACTGTGCCTTGTGTGTGGCTGCTGTTCTCTAGGGGTGCGAGAGACAGGAGTTATTCCTCAGTACTCGGGCTGCATGCGCCTAGGGTTCCCTTTCCTAGGTGCCCAGTAAGTACTGCCCTTGTAGCTTGGGGTTACCTTCCACAAGTTTCTCGGGGTCTGCCTCTGTGTGTCCGTTTTACTGCTCGGTTTCTCGGCCGCTCTTTGGGTACTTGGGGGTTTTGTCTCCCGTGGTTTACCTTAGGGTAAGAGGCAGTTTTTCGCACTGGTAGGGGCGCAGGGTGCTGTGCAGCTAGTTGTCACCTATCACAGCGGCAGGCTCTGTTCCTTGGGGTACATTGTCCTCTTGTGGGGTTTTGTTTTTCTTTTTCTTTTGCCTTGGTGGGGGGTTCTGCCCTCATTGCCACTGGTGTTTGGCCTCACCCTGATACCTGGTGGTGCCCCCTGCTTGGTCCCCATGAGTGTACACGTCCCTGGGGTTCAGCTTTAGACAGTTTGTTTGGTAGTTTTGGGCGCCAGTTAACAGTACCCTAACTGGGTTTACCTGAGCGAGAGTCCTCTTCAAGTAAACGCTCAGGACCCCCTGGAATCCCGTAGGGGACGCGTGGGTCCAATGGATGTGACCCCGAGGTCCCCCCTTGCTTCGTGCGAGTTTGAGGGTTGTTCGGTCCCCTTGTTTCAGGGCGACCCTCACTGTTTTTGCCTCCGTCATGCAGCCTGTTGGGTCGGTGACACTTTCAACCCTGAGTCCTGTGAGTACTGTTGCTTGCTGGTGACTCAATTTACCCAGTCTATGGATGATGATCTTCGGGTACAGGCTGCACAAGTGTTGCATTTTAGGTTTCGGTTGTTGCAACACGCTAGGTTGGTTGTTTACCCGGATTCCCCGCGGCTGCCCCGTTTTACTTATAGGGACCCGGACTTGGGGGTGGGGGTTGCTTCGACCCTGGTTCAGTCCGCACCTCCTGGTCCTTCCCCTCCCCCGCTTCCAGCCCTTAAATGTCTGAGGGTTTCGGAGTCAGGGCAGGGGTTAGTTGGTCTTGAGACTCGGGCAGCCTCGGGGGATGCCCCTTCCAGTGTGGCGATGGAGGCATTCGAGTCTCCTCCCCCAGCCGAAGCCTTTGGGTCTGACCAGTGGGCCTCTTTCTATCTGGCTTCTACGGCTGCACCGGTCTTGTCTAGTGGAGTCGGTGCTTAGGGGGAGGACTCAGCCCCGGGTCCTGCCAGAGAGGACTCTGAGGCTGGGGAGGGGCTGACTTGGGGGCCTTGGGCCCCGCTGGACCCCGCCTGGGTTTTTGTACCCTCTGAGCGGGGCTTACTGTTGCAAGGAGTGGGGTTTTCTTTCCTCCCTCATCGTACGAGGTGGATTTGGTGTCTGCCCCTTCCCTGGTTTGGTTCCGTGTTCCCCGGGTACTTCGGTTCTCTTTCCGGAGGTTTTCGGCTTGTTGCAGCCAACCTGCTGTGGTGCGGGCGGCCCTTGCGGCGAACCTCCTGCGTGACCCGGATTATGCCTCGGCAATGGATCCCTCGGATTTCAGGTTTGGGACTTCGTTCCCTTTCTGGCTCTGTTACGAGGTTCCGGAGTCGTCCTGGCTGGTGGACTGTCCTGTCTTTGCCTCGAAGGCTTGGCACTCCTTCTGCTGTTCCCACACACTTGAGTGGTGGGAAGCTTCAACGGTGCTTCAGGTTTTCCTGGGGGGCGACCTTGAGCACCTCAATGAGTGCTTGTTTGCTCCTGCCCTTCCCTGGGATGTTTGTGTCGTTCAGCTCCATGTGCAGGTTCCCCTCCTTTCGACGGTGCAGGTGGCGGAGGACTTGCGTGCTCAGGGCCTTTTGGTTGCGGCCTTGCACGCTTTTTTGCCTCCTGGAGCTGTCTTCTGACTGGCTCACGAAGGATGAGGAGGCGCTTAGGGCTTTTCTGGGGTCTGGCGCCTTGGCCTCGCCGGCTCGCTCGTTGGCTGCCATGCTGAAGCTTTTCGCGCCGATCTTGCGGGATGCGGTGGCTCTGTTTTATTCCTCCCGGCTCGCGTGTCGGCAGGTGGTGCTTGCCTCCTCTGTGGAATCCACTTGGGCCTTGGCTCTTAGGCTTTCGTCCCCTTTTTGCCCTCTCTTGTTTGAGGCTTCGGCCGTTGTGCAGTTTATTCAGGCTGCTTTGACTTCTTGCCATCCTATGTCGGACTTGCTAGATCTGCGGGGGTCCCGTGGTGGGCCTTCCCGGAAGGGTCGTGCCAAGACTCAGGGTTCCTCTCTTCGTGGTAGGCCACTGGTGTCAGGTTTGGGTTCGGCGCCTCCTTCGTCTGGTCGGCGCGGTGTTTGCTCTGTGCGAGGTTCTGGGTCTCGTAAGGGGCACCAGCCGTTTTGCGGTTCACCCCATTGACGGGGCGATGGGGGGGAGGTTTGTGTTGTTCGCTCACGCCTGGTCCCAGGATTTGTGGACGATTCAGGCCATTTTGCACGGCCTCCGGTGGCGTTGGGTGGGAGCCTGGCGGGGCAGGCTTCTTCCCCTGCGCTCTGTCTGGTCATCTTGGAGTGGGTTCGTTTGGGCGTGGTCGAAACGATGACGTCCCTCAGATGGATTTCCTGTCTGTTTCCAGTCCCGAAACGGGACTGCGTGGAAATGCAGTTCATTCTGGACTTGTCCTGTCTGAACCCCTGGGTTCATTGCCCCTCCTTTCAGATGACCACACTGTCCCAGGTTCGCCTCCCGTTGGAGCTGGGCGCTTGGATGGTGTCCCTGGACCTCCGGGACGCTTATTGGCACGTCCTGATTCATCCAGGGTTCAGGGACTGGCTCGGTTTTGTTGTGGGGCTTCGTGCTTACCGCTTTCGTTGTCTTCCGTTCGGTCTGAACCTGGGACCTCACGGTTTCATGCGCCTCACGCAGGTCGTGGTGACCTGTCTGCATCTGTTAGGTGTTTGGGTGTTGGCCTACCTTGACGACTGGCTGGTTTGGGCTCCCAGTCAGTCCGCTTGTCTGCTAGCCAGGGATCTGATTCTTTCTCAGGTCGCCTGGTTCGGGTTCTTGGTGAACTGGAGGAAGTCCCATCTGGTTCCCTCCCAGGTTCGGACCTGGGCCTTGGGTGGGACTCTCGGACCGCTTCCTTGTCTCTTCCTCCGGAGTCTCTTCTGCAGCTGCGGTCCCGCTTGTGCCTGTTTCTGGGGGGCTCCCAGGTCTCCCGGTGGTTGCTCGAGGGTCTGTGCGGGAGCCTGAACTTTGCGATGCTTGTCTACCCGCCGGATCGGGTTTGGCTTCGTCGGCTTTTCTGGTTCCTTCGGGGACGTCCCTTCCGCCTCTCTCGCGATCGCTGGATTCGGACCCCAGGGGCTTTGCGCCGGTTGCGGTGTCACTGGCTTCCTCTTCGGGTTTTTTGGGGTTCAGTGCCGTGGCACCTACCCGAGCCCTTGCTTGATGTGTTCACGGACGCGTCATCTCTCGCCTGGGGCTTTGTGACCAGTGCTCACCAGGCTGGTCAGGGTCGGTGGGGTCCATCTTTCCGCCGAGCCCACAGCACTGTGCGGGAATTCGCGGCGGCGTGGTTTGCTCTTTGGAGGATTTGAGTCGCTCGAGGGTCGATGATCCGGCTCCATTCGGACTGCTCCCCGGTGTTTCATTGTCTGAACAGGAGGGGGGGGGGGGCGGGTTCGATGCGGTCCTTGGCTCTTTGGCGTTGGTCGTTTCGGGTGACTCGTCTGCTGAGTTCTCGGGGTTTAGCTCTCCTGGCAGTTCACGTGCGGGGTGTGTCCAACGTCTTGGCCGATGGCCTATCTCGTTTTGTTCCCCTCTCCACGGAATCCAGGCTCCAGGTCCTGATTCGCTTAGAGACAGGGGAGAGTTATCCTCTTGGCCTCTTGGTGGCCGGCCCAGCCATGGTTTCAGGCACTGCTTGCTCGGTGTTCGAACCCAGAGGTTTTTCCGCGGCTCCGCCTCTTCCAACAGATCGGCCTTGTACGTCACGTGGCTGGTTCGATCCTCTCCTCGAGTCTTTGAGTATGGTATTTTTGACTCGAGTTTATCATCTCTATGGTGATCAGGTGGCTTTCTTATTAGTGTCCCACCTGTGGGCTTCGTCTTGGCGGCAGTATGAAGTTTCCTGACAGTCCTTCCGGTTCTTCTTACGTCTTCGTCGTTATACTTCCCTTCGGTTAGGGTGGTGTTGTCCTTTCTCTCTTGGTTGTTCCAGGACCGTCATCTTATGCCTGACACTGTCGCCTCATATCGTGCGGCGCTGGCGAAGCTGCTTCAGCTTGCTTTCGGTATTGATGTCACATCTGCGCCGTTTCGCAAGCTGTCTCGGGCGTTGTTTTACCTCTAGCCTGCACATGCGCCGCCTGAGCCGTCCTGGCCTTTGGACAGAGTGCTCTCTTTTCTTCTCCTCGTTTTGTTGTGGCCCCCTCGGTTCTGGATTGTTTTTCGAAGGCTCTTTTCCTGTTGGTATTGGCCTCTGGGGGTCGAGTGGGTGAGCTTCATGCTCTCCTCCGGCGCAGAGGTTTCTGCTCCTTTGGTCGGGGTGATCGTTTTGTTTGTCTGCAACCTTCTCCTTCTTTTCTGGCGAAGAATGAGACTGCTGCGTTCCGGAGAGGCCCTTGGGTTGTTGATGCTTGGTTGGTTCGGCCAGGGGTGCATCATGTTTTGTGTCCGGTTGCGGCTCTCTGCCGTTATTTGCGCGCCACGGCTTCAGTGTCCGTGGATGCGCTGTGGGTCAATCCGGTTTCCCTTCTTCCTTGTTCGAGGGTGCGGGTCTCCAAGGTCATCCAGAGGGTTATTAACCACTGTGCTGCGCAGAGTTTATTGTGAAATTCCCCCGGTGCACATGAAATAAAGTGTTCCCCAAAAATTAATTTTTCTTCGTAAAATGATAAATTCCCTTCCCTGAACATGTCTATGTAAAAATAAATACGAAATTCCACTTACTTTGGCTGTGGGGACGTGGACAAGGTGCGTTGTGACGTCATCAGGGCCTGGTCACCCGTGCGTGACAGAACAGAATAGAACCAGTGAAGAGCAGAGGTGCCATAGGCACAATCGGAGAACACTGTATAAGCATCAGAGGTCCCCGGTTGTTCAACACCCTCCCAGCAAGCATAAGAAATATTCCCGGAACAACCGTGGACATTTTCAAGAGGAAAGTAGATTTATTCCTCCAAGGAGTGCCGGACCAACCGGGCTGTGGTGGGTATGTGGGCCTGCGGGCCGCTCCAAGCAACAGCCTGGTGGACCAAACTCTCACAAGTCAAGCCTGGCCTCGGGCCGGGCTTGGGGAGTAGAAGAACTCCCAGAACCCCATCAACCAGGTATCAACCAGGGGTGAATCGCCCTGACACGGTCGCATGGGCCATTCAAGCACTGGGTGTTATGACATACACATTTTCAATTATTTGTTTTATGTATTCCCAATGTGGTTTTATTTTTTTTTATCGTATATGATGCATATATGTGTCCTTTACAATATGTATACAGTAGAATGTTCTTAACCCTTAACATGCTCGGGGTCTAATATCCTGCTATCCACACAGGCGCATGTCATTTTGAAAAAAAAAAAAATTTTTTTTTTTTGCTAATCTGTTAAGTTCTGTTCACTGATCACAGGAAAAATAAAAAAAAAATTCTATTGTACTTACTTTTGTTGCAATAGAGCCGAGAAGCTCTGCGATGACGTCACAATCTGCATGGTCGCTCATGCAGTACACGCCCGGGAGATGTTGCGCGCGGTCCTCAAACAGCCAGAGTTGCCACAAATATATTTTCGCGCTATTTATTTACAATGTCTAAGCGCATTTTATCTAATTTTTTTTCACTAATTGTGTTTCAAATACTGTTTGAACATATTTTGTATCAATAATTGTTGCATATTTGAGTATACACAGGCGCACAAATGTTTTCAATTACGGCAATATAATATGTCATTACAGTCTATTATATTATATGTTCTGCTTATATGTTTACATATTTACACACTCGCACACGCTATACACACTTTGAAGCACACTTAGAAGATTTCTAGACTGTGGTAGTCATTGAAGCAGTCGACAGCACATAATGGGATACCACACGTTTCACACCATGTTTGCACAAGCTTCCGTTTCTTGTCTCTACGTGTCGTTGTTTTACACACCAAGCAATCACGTTGGGCTATTGCACGCTTCACACCAGGTGGCAAATACTTAAGTGTGTGTGCTAGGAAGCCTTCAGTGTGAGCGAGGCGTGGAGTACCAGCATGCTGCAACAGTGGGTTTATGATGGGCCGCTGAATACCTGGGACATCTTTTGCAAACTTTCCTAATAACTGTATTGCAGCATCAAATACAAAGTCACGGAAAGTGGGCTTACGTCCAGTTCTCACAAGGTACATGTTGAAACAGTTCAGCATGCTCATGTCCACAAGATGGAAGAACACTTTTTTCGTCCACCTACATGTCTTCCGCACACACTCTGCAGTGCCAATCATCATGTCTGATTTATCAATCAACCGCATGTTGATATTATAGTCTAAAACACAGTCTGGCTTATATAGTGGTGCGTTTGTTTTATGGCTCACTTTCCCACTGTTCACCATTGTTCCATCATGAATTGTTGTCAACAAGTTCACCTCTCTTTTGTCTTTCCACCGAACTGACAGAATGTTATCACTTTTCCTTCTCTGACACTCACCAACTGCAATGTCGTTGTCAAACACAGGCATTTCCCTTCGTTGTGGCTTTACTGTACCAACCAATCAGGTTCTATTTTCTAGCAAGAACCGAGCTAGCAAGGGACTTGTATAGTAATTATCTGTGTATAAAATGTGTCCCTTGTTCATCCACGGAGCCATGATGGTCTTCACTACACTCCCCGAGAATCCATGTTCGTCGTTACCGGGAATGTCTACATCACTAGCCGAGTACAGAATCATGTGTAACACGTATCCTGTCTCACAATCACAAAGAACAAAAAATTTCAGGCCAAATCGGTTTCGTTTTGAGGGAATGTACTGTTTGAATGGAACACGTCCCTTGAAAAGTATGAGAGATTCATCAACCACCAGCTTCTGTGCTGGTACGTAAAAATCTCTGAATTTTCCAATAACATCGTTCATGTAGTGCCTCACTCGCCACAGTCTATCATCAGGTGTTCGGTCCTGAACACTTCCAAAATGTAGACACCTGAGGAGTATCTGAAACCTGTCTCGTGACATATATTTCCCGAATAAAGGTGTTGGTATTGTCTTGTCCTTGCTCCAATAGTCATTTATTGCATGTTTGTGACAGTGCTTCATCAACAAACAGAGTGCCAAAAACACATACATTTCCGCCACTGTGGTATTTTTCCAACGCTGCAGTCGTGAAAATTCTGTGATTTCCCTCTCAATCAGGTAAGCAGCATGCAGGTTCGTTTGGTGTACAATGTATTCCATGAGTGGTTCATCATAGAATGCTGTAAAATATTCCATCTCAGCCATGTCCTCACCTTGATTAGGGAAAAGGTTTGTAATCCCTACATCTTTATCGTCAAAGTGAGGAATATTAGGAATAAAATCGTCACCATCACTCCACTCAAGTACACCAGGCGTCCTGCGAGATGCAGAGGAAAGACGGCGAGGAAGCGATGCATACCGGCGACCAGGAGCTGAATACCGTCTGCGAGAAGCACGGCGGCTACGTGCACGTGAGGTGGGTGCACGTGAGGTGGATGCACGTGAGGTGGATGCACTTGAGGTGGATGCACGTGAGGTGGATGCACGTGAGGTGGATGCACGTGAGGTGGATGCACGTGAGGTGGATGCACATGAGGTGGATGCACGTGAGGTGGATGCACGTGAGGTGGATGCACGTGAACACGAGGGTCTTGGTCCCTCATGTGGTGCCATGCGGTGGCACTTGGCTGGGCGAGATGCTGCTGACGCGACAATTTCTCGCCCAGTTACACCACTGGTACCAGCCACAGGCTCAATAAAACTTTGATCTGAGTCACTAAACCCAGAAAAGGAGTCACCTCCCTCTGACTCGTCACCCTCAAACAGAAAATATCCACAGGAACTATGAGGTCGTGGTAGAATTGGGGTAGAAAATGGGCGAGGAGGCATGGGAGAGCGTATAGGCCTCGCCATGGCATGGCGGTCATTTTCACTTTCACTGCTGCTGCTACTATCTCCCGACAACTGTGTATAATCCTCATCGTTGTCTGAATCGTCAAACACACTTTCTTCACCTTCAGAGAATAATTCGTGGGCTATTTGCTCTGGGGTGAGGGACTGAGTGATGCGTGCTCGTGAGGCGTTTGACCGTGCGCTCGCCATGGTGACTCTCGCTAAACTGAGGCCTCCCATGCCATCGGAGCGTGAGCTGGATTTTTTTTCAAAATGGCCGCTGTTTACTAGAGCCCCTGGGCAGCGTATGGGACCCCCAGCTACACCGCGGGCCATTCAAATCGTGCGCGGTACCCATACACTTCATATGAAGTGAAGCGCAGTTGACTGGTAAAACGATTTACACTTCATATGAAGTGATGCGCACTTTAAGGGTTAATGTTCCATGGAACTGTGATATTGTACATGTGTCAGTAATGTGTTCACAATAAATGTTTATTGTCGCAATATTACCTGTTAAAAATTCACTAAATTTACAATATGTACAGTTTCACACACTATTTACACAGTAACACACTGTATTACACACTCAGTACTTCGGAAGTGAATATAGTCAACGAAGTAGCCCATGGTACACAGTGCGACTTCGCTCTCAGTGCACCAGGTACAGATAAATTTTTGCTTCCTGTTTCTTCATTTTGTGTGCTTGCAAATAACGCACTCACGAACACCCTTGGCTTTAGTACTTGTAGGTTGTATGTAGCCAAGCTTGTAAAGCATAAGGTAGTATTGAAAAGATTATAGGAAAAGATCAATTATAGGAAATAGGAAAAGATAAAAAATTTGTAAGGTAGTCTTGAAAAGATCGCTTTGTATGGTCCCACACATGAAGAGATTCAGCTTACCTCAAGAGTGGTAAGACCTTTGCCCAGCCCCCGTCAGTCAGAAAGAGATTCAGCTAGCCTCAAAGAGTGTCCGTCAGTTAGGAAGAGATTCAGGTATTTTTTAAAATATCTACGGAAAACACCACCATGGAAGCCGCTAACACTGTTCATCTATGCTATTCGTATCAGATGCATCATCACTGAACGCAGAAAACGATTCATCTATGTATCATCTAAATAAATTGTAGATAGCATAGGATTGCAAGGGTGACGCTCAGAGCTACAACTGGATATGCTCGCTGTATCGTCCTCATAGGTGCTGTATCACTTGCATCCGACCTTTGTGTTAGGTCCTTATTGCGCCTAGCTTCACCAATATTATGACCCTTATGTTCTTCAAACAATAAGGTTTGTATTTCACCAACAGAGCGTTATCTTTCAACACTGCGTCGGACAGGTGTTTGGGAGCCAGAGACGCGTGCGCCACCCATGGTTGCTCATTCAGTACTAACCCAGCCAGCAGCCCTAGGGCATTCTGGGAATTTACAGGCGATGAGTCACAATAACGTGGCTGAAGTATGTTGACCAGACCACACACTAGAAGTTGAAGGGACGACGACGTTTCGGTCCGTCCTGGACCATTCTCAAGTCGATTGAATTTTTTTTTTTTCCAAGATGGCTGCCTCTCACTGGAGGTCCTAAAGAGTCCATTTTGTACACAACCAACCTCTTACACATTTAGAATTGGTACCGAAAAATAAAAAAAGTTTTCTCGGTTGCGCAGTTTCCCACCGACCGAGAATACTCGGTTGGCGCAGTTAAGTGGTTAAGGCTAGCCAGCCTGCGGTCTATCCCCATTCCCATGACGTCCGCAAGTTCGCGGCTCTTGCCGCCGTCTTTGGCAATATGTCCTGGGCTGACATTCGGGCGCGGGGATTTTGGTGGTCGAACAAGGTCCTGGCTGCTCGGTACCTTGTCAGTGTCCCTGGGCCCAGTCGGGCCTGTGTTGCTTTGGGTCGGCGGAGGCAGCCAGTTGTCTCGACTTCGAGTTGAGGAGTGAGCAGCAACCACCTCCCGGGTAAGTCCCTATTCTTTTCCTCTGTGGGTAGTTTGCTCCTGGGAGCCGTAGGGAATCCCCCAGAAAACCAGCGTTGAATGTAATGAAACGCCATTTTCTGGGTGAGTCCCGGAGGTTCCCCGGAATCCCTCCCTCCGGTCGGCGATTTTTTCGCATGTTTTGACATCCAGCCTCAGAACTGGGGCGTGGATCGCCGGCGCAGTAGGTCTGGGGCTCCCCCTTCCCCCTCCCGGGGAGGAGGGGAGGGGGGCTGCGCAGACAGTGGCACGACGACGAATGACATTATACTAGTTTGCTTGTTTTTGTTTGGAGAGTTTTATCCACTCGTTCGACTTTTGGTTGCAATTTTCACCAGAATAGGAGTTTGTTTTCGGACGTCTACCTTTCTGGGTGCCTAACCCGGTCGATGGCAAACATTGAATGCTTCCAACCACACAGGGGTTTCTATAGGCCATTGCTTCCCTTGCCTCTCTGAGGGGGACGAGGTTCTGGTTCGTGGTCCCCGGTAGGCCCATAAGAACTCCGTACACATGACTGATGCCAAAGTCTGACATTAGCATATCAGCCTGGTAAGCTCCGGGGAGCCTCCCGGACTCACCCAGTAAATGGCGTTTCATTACATTCAATGCTGGTTTTCTGGGGGGAGCCCCGTCGGCTCCCCGGAGCTATCCCAGGCTGATATGCTAATGTCAGACTTTGGCATCAGTCATGTGTATGGAGTTCTTAGGCCTACCGGGGACCACGGCCTGAACCGGGCCCCCTCAGAGAGGCAAGGGGAGCAATGGCCTATAGAAGCCCCCGTGTAGTTGGAAGCATTCTATGTCTGCCATCGACCGGAACAGGCACCCAGAAAGGTAAGCGCCCCAAAACAAACCCCTATTCTGGTTAAAATTGCTACCTAAAACCGAACTAGTGGATAGAACTCCCCAACCGAAAACAAGCAAACTAGTGTGACGTCACACACTGCCGCGCCGCTGTCTGCGCAGCTCCCCCCTCCCCGGGAGGGGGAAGGGGGAGCCCCAGACCCCCCGCGCCGGCTACCCACACCTCAGTTCTTGAGGCTGATGCTATAGGTGATGGTCGTGTGCTCTGGCTCCGGTGTCGCTACTGCACTGTGCTTTGCGTGTGGTGTTAGTTTTGGTCGTGGTGATAGTTTTGTTCGTTTGCAGCCGTCTCCTTCTTTTTTGGCGAAGAATGAGACTGCTGCGTTCCGGAGGGGTCCATGGGTGGTTGATGCTTGGTTGGTCAGGCCGGAGGTGCATCATGTTTTGTGTCCGGTTGCGGCGCTTCGCCGTTATTTGCGCGCCACAGCTTCTGTGTCCGGGGACGCGCTGTGGGTTGATCCGGTTTCCCTTCTTCCCTGTTCGCGGGTTCGGGTCTCTCAGGTCGTCCGCAGGGTTATTAGGTCCAGCCAGCCGGGGTCTATCCCCGTGCCCATGACGTTCGTAAGTTCGCGGCTCTTGCTGCCGTCTTTGGGAATATGTCTTGGTCTGATATTCGGGCGCGGGGATTTTGGCGGTCGAACAGGGTCCTGGCTGCGCGTTACCTTGTGAATGTCCCTGGGCCTCGTCGGGCCTGTGTTGCTTTGGGTCGGCGGTTGCAGCCAGTTGTCTCGGCTTCGAGTTGAGGGGTGAGCGACGACCGCCTCCCTGGTAAGTCCCTCTTTTTCTGTCTGTGGGTAGTTAGCTCCGGGGAGCCGACGGGGCTCCCCCCAGAAAACCAGCGTTGAATGTAATGAAACGCCATTTTCTGGGTGAGTCCCGGAGGCTCCCCGGCATCCCTCCCTCCCTCCGGTCGGCGGTTTTTCGCGTTTTTGACATCCAGCCTCAAGAACTGAGGTGTGGGTAGCCGGCGCGGGGGGTCTGGGGCTCCCCCTTCCCCCTCCCGGGGAGGGGGGAGCTGCGCAGACAGCGGCGCGGCAGTGTGTGACGTCACACTAGTTTGCTTGTTTTCGGTTGGGGAGTTCTATCCACTAGTTCGGTTTTAGGTAGCAATTTTAACCAGAATAGGGGTTTGTTTTGGGGCGCTTACCTTTCTGGGTGCCTGTTCCGGTCGATGGCAGACATAGAATGCTTCCAACTACACGGGGGCTTCTATAGGCCATTGCTCCCCTTGCCTCTCTGAGGGGGCCCGGTTCTGGCCGTGGTCCCCGGTAGGCCTAAGAACTCCATACACATGACTGATGCCAAAGTCTGACATTAGCATATCAGCCTGGGATAGCTCCGGGGAGCCTCCGGGACTCACCCAGAAAATGGCATTTCATTACATTCAACGCTGGTTTTTTGGACATTAGTGAAAGTAACAGATTAACATTAGGCGATGCATTTTTATGATTTATAACAAAATAGAGCATGATAACAAATTCATTATTATTTTATTATTAGTATTATTATGTATTACTCAGCAATGCTATACAGACATTAGCTGCATATCCACTTTGTGGACACTTCTTGCTACTATTTTTCTTCTTTGTACATTGAACAAGTGCTTGCATCTCTTTATTACTGCATTATCCCTCATTTCCAGTTAATAGAAGCTGCTGTTTTTATCAACAAAATGTTCTCCTTTAAAAAAAAAATTGTCTAAAACACATTTCTGAAAATATTGGGATTAAACTTTCATGATGCTAAAGTCAATAAGTTGGAGATTTGTTTAACATTTAATATTAATTTTCACATTATTCAAATATTTTTTGCCCAGCACATGCACATGGTTTGTATTACATAGGCTGTTAGAGAGGGAGGGGAGGCAGTCAAGAACCTGCCCATACCCCCTTCCCCATTCCTGCCCACCCTCTTTACTCCTGCCCACCCTCCTTATTCCTGCCCATCCTCCTTACTCCTGCCCACCCTCTTTACTCCTGCCCACCCTCCTTATTCCATCCCATCCTCCTTATTCCTGCCCACCTTCCTTACTCCTGCCCACCCTCCTTACTCCTGCCCACCCTCCTTACTCCTGCCCACCCTCCTCACTTTTGCTCAAAGCATAATACCAAAAAGAATTATTTAATTTTTCTAAACATTTACTATGTTTTGGTGGGAAAAATTTAGCCATAGAAACCTTAAATTTGTTTTATTTTGCCTTAATAGGTAACACTGCGTCCAGTCTCTGCTCAGCTACCCAGGACGATAGCAAACACAACTTCTGCCCATTAATGATGGTAAGGACAATTTTATTCTTACTGTACTACCAGTGTGTGTGTTTATCATGTTGATGTCAATATCCAGTGATTGTGAGTGTATTAATCAAGATATTTTCATTAACTAGTGTATTAATGTTGGCGTTGTCATTTACCAGTGATGGTGAGTGTATTAATTATAGTCATTACCCAGTGATGGTGAGTGTATTAATCATATTGTTATTACCCAGTGATGGTGAGTGTTAATCATATTGTCATTACCCAGTGATGGTGAGTGTTAATCATATTGTCATTACCCAGTGATGGTGAGTGTTAATCATATTGGCATGACCCAGTGATGTTGAGTGTATTAACCCTTGTGTTGGTAAGGGCTATTTGTCCCTTGTCACCCACAGGCGCATAACAAAAAAAAAAAAAAAAATCTTCCTAAACTGTTAATTTGTGTTCCCTGACCACAAGAGAGAGAGAAAAAATTAATCGTACATACAAATGACATAAATGAGCCGACAATATGAGCGATGATGTCACACCCTGCATGCTTGCTCATGCAAGGTGCGTCCCAGAGGCATTGTGCGCAGTCTTCAAGCAGTCAGAATTGCCACAAATTTATTTTTGCTGCATTATTTACAGTGTCTAGGCATATTTTATCACAAATATTATTCACTAATTGTGTTGCATATAATGTTACTTCATGTTCAATGGTAATAAATGTTGCATACATTGAGTATACACATGCACACAAAAATATTTTCCCATTATGCAAATATAATATGTATTCACATTGTTCATTATTATATTTACACACAAGCACGCACTATTTACAGGTTTTTGCACTATTATTGCACATTTAGAATTCTTGGAGAGAGTGGTAGTTGTAGAAGCAATTGACAGCACACAATGGGACTGCACACACTTCACACCATGTTTGCACAAGTTTACGTTTCTGATCTCTTTTATTGTTCTACAAACTAAGCAATCACGTTGGCCTATTGCACGCTTTCCAGCTGGTGGCAAATGTTTTAGTCTGTGTGCTTGAAAGCCCTCCGTGTGAGCGAGCCTGGGTGTAGCAGCATGCTGCAACACTGGGTTCATGATGGGTCTTTGTATGCCAGAAACATCTTTGCCAAACTTTGCTATTAACTGTGTCCCAAGTGTAAAAGCAAACGAACGGAAACTTGGTTTACGTCCAGTTTTCACCAGATACATATTATAGCTGTTCAGGATGCTTATGTCAACAAGACGGAAAAACAATCTTTTCGTCCACTTCAATGTTTTCCACACACTCGACAGTGCCCACCATCATGTCAGATTTATCAACCAAACGCATGTTGATATTATAGTCAAGAACACAATCTGGCTTATATACTGGTTCTTGCGTTACTCAGTTCACCTTGCCACTGTTCATCATTGTACCATCACGAATGGTTGTCAGCAAGTTCACTTCTCTTTTGTCTTTCCACGTAACTGAACGTATTTGATCACTTTTTCTTAGCTGACAGTCACAAACTTCAAGTTTATTGTCAAACACTGGCATTTCCCTTCTACTTGGCTTTACTGTACCAAACAATCCAGTTCTATTTTAAATCAAGAACTTAGCTTGCAAAGGACTTGTATAGCAGTTATCCGTGTATAAAATGTGGTCCTTGTTCATCCATGGTACCATCAGTGACTTTACCACACTACCTGAGAAACCATGTTGGTCATTACCGGGAATGTCTACATCACTAGCAGAATACAGAATCATGTGTAACACGTATCCTGTTTCACAGTCACAAAGAACAAGGAATTTCAATCCAAATCTGTTACGTTTAGAGGGAATATACTGCTTGAATGCAACACGTCCTCTGAAAAGCACAAGGGAATCGTCAATCACCAGCTTCTGTGCTGGTACATAGAAATCTCTGAACTTACCAATCGCTTCATTCATATAGTGCCTGACTCTCCAAAGTCTATCATCCTCTGTCCGGTCCTCATTACTTGCAAAATGAAGACACCTGAGGAGTATCTGAAACCTGTCTCGGGACATATATTTCCTGAAGAAAGGTGTTGGAATAGTCTGGTCTTTGCTCCAATAATCTGTGATAGCATGTTTGACACAATGTTTCATCAACATACATATTGCCAAAAATACATATATTTCACCTACAGTGGTGTTTTTCCAACGCTGCAATCGTGAATATTCTGTTATCTCTTTTCCAATGAGATGAGTCGCATGAAGGTTCATTTGGTGTACAATATATTCCATGAGCGGCTCATCATAAAATGCTCTAAAGTAATCCATTTCACACATGTCCTCACCATTATCAGGGAAAAGGTCTGTAATCCCAACTTCTTTATTGTCAAAGGCAGGAATTAGAGGAATAAAATCATCACCATCACTCCACACAAGGACACCTGCTGTCCTGCGAGACGCAACAGCAGCTCGACACGCGAGGAAGCGTTGCACACCGTGGACCAGGAGCTAAAGTCCGTCTATGCAAAGTACGGGTGCTATGTGAACGTGAGGTGAAATCACGTGAACATGAGGGTCTTGGTTCCTCATTTGGTGCCATGCGGCGGCGCTTGGCTGGGCGAGACGCTGCTGACACGACAAATTCTCGCCTGGAATCACCACTGGTACTAGCAACAGGCATGGTAACACTATGTTCTGAATCCACTTCACTAAAACCAGAAAATGAGTCACCTTCCTCTGACTCATCGCCCAAAATATCCTCGTACTCTAAATAAGCACAAGAACTGTGTGGTCGTGGGTGAATTGGAGTAGACACTGGGCGAGGAGGCACGGGTGAGCATGTAGGCCTCGCCATGGGAGGAGACTGTACTGTATCACATATTCACTGTCTGTGCTACTATCATCGGACAATTGTCTGTAGTCCTTATCAATGTCAGGGTCATCAAAAATCACTTTCCTCACCATCAGAAAATAATTCGCTAGTTATTAGCTCTTGAGTAAGTTATTGTGTGGTGCGTGCTCAGGAGGCGTTTGGCCATGCGTTCGCCATGGTGACCGCTGGGTAATTGGGGCCTCCCACGCATTGGTAGCATGAGCTGGATATTTTTTACAAAATAGCAGCTGGTTTACTATAGCCCCTGGCCAGCGTATGGGGGCCCCCCTACCCTGCTGGCCATTCAAATCTTGTGTGGTATTCCATCACGTCATATGACATGATGCACAATTTATAGCAAGTTACTCAACACATCATATGACGTGTTGTGCAGTTTAAGGGTTTTCATGGTGTTATTACCCAGTTATGTTGAGTGTATTAACCCTCTGAAATGCAAATAGCGCATAATTTTGCTCAATCAGGGGTGCGCATAACACCTTAACCACTGCACTGTGCCAAACGACACATGCCATTCGCCAATTACTGTGCCAACTGACAAAAGTATGTTTTATTTGTGGTATGTGCTCGCGGTAGGTTGGGTACAAAATGTACTCTTAGGACCTCCAGTGAGAGGCAGCCATCTTGGAAAAAATTCCCAGAATGTCCTAGGGCTACTGGCTGGGTTAATACTGAGTGAGCAACAATGAGTGGCACACGCGACTCTGGCTCCCAAACACCTGTCCAACACGGTGTTGACTTGGGTACAAGATGGATTCCTGAGGTGTTTGGCAGATTGAAAAATATTCCCAGCATTCCCCACGGTCATGGGTAGGCTCATATTCAAGGTAGCAACCATGTCGTATTCATCCATATCGAGCTCCCAGTCCTAGTCGGAAATGTTTTTAAGAAAACATCATCTGATGTTGGAATACAAGGAATATTGCTTGAAGATGAGCATGCCAATGATTTTCATAACCCAAATCTGGAAAAAGACCTAACACAGGTGTCTGCTACTAGTGATATGGATATTGAAGTGAACGATGTGGAGAGTGTGTACAGTACACAGCTCTCACAGCCCTGCCATGCCGGACTAGGTCATCACCATCAGTGGAACAACACAAATTAATTTTTGTATGTTCCACTGAACATTTAGTGCCAAATACAATTCATTTGGACCATCCGGGAATTCGTTAAGAGTGATGATGCACTGTATTTGAAAAGAAAAAAATGCAGGAATAGTGAAGTGATTGCAAATATTATTCAGCAGATATGTAAGTAATAACATTTAGCAGATACTGTACTGATATAAGTAATAAAATTTACCAGATATAAAAGTAAAAATAATGAAGAACAGAAGAGTGGGAAATTAGATAATTAATCAAATTAAGATTTCTAGAATAAACGAATTGAGATTTAAATAATTAATCAAATGGAATACAAATAATTAGCTAAGTTAAGAATTAGATTAATATTGTAATACATGAATATTATATGGTAATAATACAAGATGAGCAAGGATATGCAATATAAACAGGCAATACACAGGCAAAAAAAAAAAAAAGAGAACAAAGTGAGAATTAGACAATTAGATTAAGATTGTGAATAAACAAATGGATTCAGATTCAAAATAATTAATAAAAAAAGAAACATAATTAATCAAATTAAAAATTCAGTAATCTCTTAAGATTGTAATACAGTAATATCATATGGTAATAAGACAAGTTGGATAAGGGTATGCAATAGAAACAAACACATATGGGCTGGAAACACTGATGTACTTAAAGCTTAGGAATCCATTAACAATACTGGAATATTAGACAACAAACAAGACTAGTAGCTAATATTAATGGGCAGATATATAAGTGAGAAATTAAATTATTAATTTTTAATTCGCAAAGTAATGAATTAAAGATTCAGATAATTCGACAAATTAAGAGTTCAAGGTTTATAACATTTTGGGAAATTGAAGTGTTAGATCAACAGATAAATGGGTAAGTTGCAAATATTGTAAACTAAGAATCTGATAACTAGACAAATTAAGCATTCAAAATATTATTACATTTTATAAAATTGAAGTCATTGTAGTAATAGTTATAAGAGGGTAAATTACATGTATTTGAAGCCAATTATATAAAAAAGAAGCATATATTAATTGATATAAAAATATAAAAAAACTAAATTTAAATAAGGTTAGGCTAGGTAAGGCTTGGTCACTCATGTGTTAGTTTCAGCAATGACATTGGAAGTTTGCTGGCTTCCAGTTGTCACAATCAACAAAGAAAGCCAATAATTGTTGGACACTTTTTATTTCACGTCTTTTGCCTGTTCTTTCTTACCAATGATTGTTCCATTCCTGGTGCAGCACTGCTTGATAAGATTTAGGTTTTGTTTGTGAACATGATGCAGTCTGTAGAGGAGGATCAACGCTGCTTGGTAAGGCACTCATTAATATAAAGGTTGGTTTTATATTTAGGTTGGTTTTATATTTATAGCTGATTTAATGAGATCTTACTTATCATTGGGATAAGCTAGTTTAGTGAGCTTACCTGTCTGGTGCTTTAGTGATTGTTTTTATCTATTCTGATAGATTTAATAGTATCATTAAAGTTTATCTCTGATCTAATCAGTTGATGAGCTACACCTGAGTAGTTCTCACATTCTTGTTCTTCAGGCAGTTCAGTAGAGCTGATGATGAGCAAATCATGGAGTTTTTGTTGATCCCTGTTGTTTGGAGAACCTGAAACACTTATAAATCCATTACAGTAGAACCTCGAGTGACGACCGCCTCAAATGGCGCGCAATTTGGTTAACGAACACCCCGATTGCCGACAATTCGTCTTGTTAGGCGAGCGCTCGTTTGAATAATGGGAACACCACATGGTGGGGTCGCGCTGCTTCTCGCAGATTCTCGGACGCCTCCGACGATGCAAATAAATTATTTTTCTTTGTTTAACATTATACATTAATAGCTGTTTTAGTGTTTAGTTCCTTAATTTAAACACCCTGCATAGGATAGGGGGCAGCTATAGTGCAGCTACGACCGTTAGTTGACAGACACCACCTAGAAAAAAAATCCTGGCCAACATTCCTGGGTGTTAGAGCTTCAGTACAGGGCGAGCCACCAAGGCTGACACATGCAGCATGAGTTCACAGAACCACTGTTCAGCTTGTGACCACAGCATCGCCTAAAAATGTCAAAATATATATGTTCATGCTATTATTTAGCGATGATAGTATTACAGAAGACCCCCCTGACTGTAATCAAACTTACCAGGATTCTGATAATAGCAGGATTGTGGTGACATATAGCGCTCCATGGTGGGAGGAGTAATGTTGAGGGAGGGTTGTGGCTTCGTCTTCTGACTGTGTGTGGCCACTTTTTGTTGACTGGACTTACCACACCAGCTTAGTGGTTCACTATGGTGAACACAAATGTAGATACTTATATGTAACGTGTGTATAGCGTGTAATAACAGCAATAGAAGTATGTTGGGGTCACCATTTTGGTGAGGGAGGTGCGTCGTCTACAAGACATGTCTTGTTTACTGGTGGCCACTATGGTCTTTGGGCACCATACCAGCTTAATTGTACAGGTATGCTGAATAAAACATGTAGATACTTATATATAATGTGTGTATATAGTGTAATAACACCACAAACAGTATTGTTGGAGGAGAAATATTAGTGCATCTGGCCTCAAACCAGTGAAGGCGGCCACCACCAGCTGACTGTGTGAGTAGCTATGTCTTATTGTCTTTACTCATCATACATGCTTAGATGTACAGTTTTGGTGAACAAAACATGTAAATACTTATATATAAAGTCTGTGTATAGTGAATAAAGGCAAAAACAGTATTGTGGGAGGAGAATGTGGGCAAGTAAGGTGTTGTTGAGGGAGGGAGTGCCAGCGAGTGGCTGGCTGGTGTGTGGCGGTCACTCCTCGTTGCATTTTGACTCACAATACCAACTTAGTGGTTCGTTATGGTGAGTAAAACATGCAGATACCTTTATATAACCTGTGTATATTGTATAATAACAGCAAAACTATTTGTTTATTGTTTTATGAACATAATAATTGAATCACTAATATGCACACCATAATTTTGAGTATAGCGATGGTTCACACATTTTATTATATAAATATATCACAATACACACTATTGAATAATATTACTGCAAAACAACAAAGAAAAAATTAATCAGAGACATTGAAATAATTAGGTAATAATATCTTTGTGGCAACACCCCGCCTGACAGCTCAGGCAAAGCAGACCTCGTCTGGCAACTGCTTTGTCAACGCTTCTTTTCTGGGGGGAGCCCCGTCGGCTCCCCGGAGCTTTACTGGCTGATATGCTAATGTCAGACTTTGGCATCAGTCATGTGTATGGAGTTCTAGGGCCTACCGGGGACCACGAGCCAGAACCTGGCCCCCTCAGAGAGGCAAGGGGAGCAATGGCCTATAGAAACCCCCGTGTGGTTGGAAGCATTCTATGTCTGCCATCGACCGGGTCAAGCATCCAGAAAGGTAAGCATTCCAAAACAAACCCCTATTCTGGTGAAAATTGCTACCTAAGCCGAACTAGTGGATAGAACTCTTCAACAGAAAACAAGGAAACTAGTATGACGTCATACGTCACCGCGCCGCTGTCTGCGCAGCTCCCCCCTCCCCGGGAGGGGGAAGGGGGAGCCCCAGACCTCCTTCGCCGGCTATCCACCCATCAGTTCTTCGGCTGATGCTATAGGCAATGGTTATGTGCTCCGGCTCCAGTGGTTGTTTCAGCACTGTACCTAGAGTGTGGTGTCTGTTTTCTAGGTGGTGCGTGAGCCGGGAGTGATTCTTCAGTACTCGGGCTGCATGCGCCTAGGGTTCCCTTCCCTAGGTGCCCTGTAAGTACTGCCCTTGGGGCTTGGGGCCACCTTCCACAAGTTCCTTGGGTCCTGCCCCTGCTTGGCCGTTTACTGCTTGGTTTTCGGCCGCTCTTTGTGTGCTCGGGTGTTCTGTCTCCCTTGTTCGCCTTAGAGTAAGGGGCAGTGTTTGCACTGGTGGGGCGCGGGGTACTGTGCAGCTTGTCTTTACCAATCATAGCGGCCGGCTCTGTTCCGCTTGGGTACGCTGTCCTCTTGCGGGGGTTTTCTTTTTCTTTTTGTTTATCTACCTGGTGGGGGGGTCTGCCTTCATTCTTGCCCCTTGTGTCCCTTGTGTTCTGAGTATTTTCTGGTGGTACCCCCTGCTAGGTCCCTGTGAGTGTACACGTCCCGGGGGTTCAGCTCTTAGAAAGTTGTTTGGTAGCTTTGGGTGCCGGTTAGCAGTACCCTGCCTGGGATTACCTGAGTGCGAGTCCTCTTAAAGTAAACGCTCGGGACCCTGGGAAACCCCTGGGGGCGCGCGGGTCCGATGGATGTGACCCCAGAGTCCCCCCCTCGCTTCCAGCGAGTTTGAGGGTTGCTCTCACCTTTTGTCTCTAGGTGACTCTGTTTTGCCTCCGTCTGCTGCCTGTGGGGTCGGTGACACCTTCGACCCGGAGTCCTGCGAGTTTGGTTGCTCGTTGTGGCTCGGTTACCCAGTTGTGCTAACAAAGCGGGTGCGGGCAGCAGGGGCGTTGCACTTGAGCCTTGGTGGTGGCAACGTTCTCGTGGTTTCCTCCCCGGGAGCCCCGGGGCTGCCCCATTGTAGTTCGTTTTGGGACTTGGGGGTGTTGGTTGCTTCGGTTCCATCCACGCCCCCTTGTCTTTCCCCTGGTTCACCCTTCCTGCCTGCATCCGGTTCCTTACCGTCTGTAGGTTCGGGGCGGGGTTTTTGGTGGTGTTGAGAATCGGGCAGTCTCGGGGAATTCCCCTTCCGGGGTAGTGACGGGGGCATTTGGGCCTGTTCCTCCAGCCGTGTTGTATGAGTCTGCCAGTGGGCTCCCTTCCTTAGTGTTTTCACGGCTGCCCCGGTTTTCTGGTACGGCCGGGGCTTTGGGGGAACGGCTCGGCCCCGGGGCCTGTCGTGTAGGTTTCCGGGGCTGGGGAGGGGCTGACTTGGGGGGGCCTTGGCCCCGTTAGACCCCGTGGGGGTTTTTTCCCTTTCTAGGCGGGGCTTGTGGTTACGCGGAGTGGGGTCTTTCCTCCCCACTCGCCGTACGTGCTGTTGGACGTCGGCCCCTCCCCGGGCTCGGTTCCTTGGCCTTTGAGTCGGTTGGTTCCGTCCTGTGGGTGGATGTTTCCTCCCCCCCTTTTTGGGGCGGTGTTTTTGTCATGTTTCCCCGTTCGATGGGGTCCTGCGTGACTTCTGATCTCGGGTGCGCCTGCGCCTTCGTGTGCCTTCGGGACTAGTGTTGGTTTCTGTGTTCTCGAGGGTACGGGAAGGTTTTTCGCTACTTCCCGCATTATTGGAACGTCTGTCGGCTCCTCGTACTTGTCGCCCTGTTGGGCTACTTGTCGCCCTGTTGGGCTACTTGTCGCCCTGTTGGGCTACTTGTCGCCCTGTTGGGCTACTTGTCGCCCTGTTGGGCTACTTGTCGCCCTGTTGGGCTACTTGTCGCCCTGTTGGGCTACTTGTCGCCCTGTTGGGCTACTTGTCGCCCTGTTGGGCTACTTGTCGCCCTGTTGGGCTACTTGTCGCCCTGTTGGGCTACTTGTCGCCCTGTTGGGCTACTTGTCGCCCGGTTGGGCTACTTGTCGCCCGGTTGGGCTACTTGTCGCCCGGTTGGGCTACTTGTCGCCCGGTTGGGCTACTTGTCGCCCGGTTGGGCTACTTGTCGCCCGGTTGGGTTCCTTTTTGGGCTCTTTGCTTCTTTGGCCGGTTTTATTGTTCCTGCTTCCTCTTTTGGCTCCTTTTCTCGTGCAGTAGTCCTGGCTGGCGCCTTCCCGCAGGGAGGGTGTGCGGTTCGGCCAGCGTGTTATGCGCATGCGCCGTGGAGTTTGTTTTGGTCTAGGCGGTGTTTCAGTGCTGGGGTTTTGCGCCCTTTTTTGCTACAGTGCTTCGCCTCTCGTTCTTCTCCCTGGCTGCGGTATGTGCCCCTTCGCGCCGGGGGTGTCCTGGTTCCCAGTTGTGGGGAGGACACCGCGGTTTTCCCTGTGTCTTGGGTGTGGACCACCTCCTTCGCCTCTCCCTGTTCTCCTGCGGGTCCGGCAGGGTCCGGCTCTGGCGTCTTCACCTGGCGGTGCTCCCAAGTTCTTCTGGGCACGGTTGAGTCGTGTCAAGTTCGTGCCACCATTCGCCAGGTGAGTTTCTGCGGTCTGGCATCTTTTGGCCGGGCGCTGGATGCGGCGGTGTTTATATACCTGTCTTTATTTAGGTATATTTTTGTACGACTGAGACCGTTCGCACACCAGTGACTGTCCCTTTATCACCCCTTCCTGTCCCCCTCATGTGCATGTCCAACCCATGCTGGAGTCATTCAGGGGACCCTCCTTTTTTAATGTTGTGAGGTGTGGGGGTTGTAGGGCTGGTTCTGTACTCACCTGGTGAGGCTCCTGGCTGTGCTTGCAGGATTTGAGCTCTGGCTCTTGGGTCCCGCCTATCTGGTAGAACTTGCGGGATAGTACCAGTGGAGTGCAGTGGTGCTATTGGCACTTTTGGGGAACACTGTATTACCATCAATGGTCTGTGCTTGTTACACGACCTACTTGCGAGCATAAGCCTTCTTGCTGGTTCGTCCGTGGACTTCCAGGGCGCACTGGCCTGTTTTCGTATGGCAGTTCCGGCCCGTCCTGGTTGTGGGGGTATGTGGGCCGGTGGACTGCTCCTAGCAGCTGCCTGGTGGGCCATCCTCTGGCCGGTCTGGCCTGACCTTGGGCTGGGCTTCAGGTGTAAAAGAGCTCCCAGTACCTCATCCAGCAGGTATCGAGCGGGGTTTCTCCGCCGTCGGTCGCCTGGTGCAGGTTTCTGGGCCTGCAGGGTTTTGTTGTCTCCGTTGGCCCTGTCTGGGGTCTGCCTGCTCCGTTCTCTGCCTTTGCAGAGGGGAGTTGCTATTTACATATTGCATGTTGCAGTGGTGCCTGTTGCTGCTGCTGCACGTGTGCATTGGTACCGTGTTTCACGGTGGCGTGTCCTTGTTCCTGTGTCCGGTTGTGGAGTGGCCCTTTGCTGCCATTTTGTGCCTGGGGATTGCGTGGGGTTTTTGTCCCTGCCTGATTGTCCACCCCTGGTTGTTCTCCTGGGGTTTTTTGTGCTTCTGCTCTTTCTTCCTGCCTCCTCTGCAGCAGGGATGTTCTGCGTGTGTTCTTAGGCGTTGGTCAGCCTGTGTCCTGTGATGTGCTTCTTTGTCTCGGTCTATTGCAGTTGTTCGTGCCCCTTGGTTCGGGTCCTGTTCTGGCGGCGACCCTTCCGCCTTCTTTGGTTTTCCTAGCTTGCCCTGCCGGTTGTTGTTTTTTTTTTTTGGGGGGGGGTTCTTGCGATGTCTCGCGTCGGACCCGTCGTTTCTGAACTCCTGGTGGGCTTGCATGCTTTGGGGAGTTTTTCTGTTCGGCAGACGTTCCATCTCCTTGTGCCGCCTGGGTTTTGGTGGTCGCGCCTGAGATCTTCTCGCGGCTCCGTCTTTTTCCTGGGCTTAGGGGGGCCTTGTCGGGGCTGCTTATGTTCTGCCTCGTGGTCTCGCCTCCGGTTGGTGGTCGGGTGGCATTCGTGGTAGGTGTCCCACCTGCGTGCTTCTCTTGGCGGCAGTATGGGTATTTTGGCGGTCCTTCCTTTTCCTGTCCCTTCTTAGGTGGTTACTCTTGTTAGCTTGGTTTACTCTCGGCTTGGTTTTCTAGTGGGGGTTTGGGGGCCGTCGTCTTGCCACATGCTGTCGCCTCTTTTCGTGCGGCGCAGGCGGAGCCGCTTCAGCTTGCTTTCGGTCTTGGTGTTGCTTCTGCACCGTTAGTCAGCTGTCTTGTGCGTCGTTTCACCTCCGGCCTGTTCGTGCGCCGCTTGCACCATCCTGGTCTCTGGTCAGCGTGCTCTGTCTTCTCCTCGGTTGGTAGTGCCCCTTCAGTTCCGGTGTGTTTTTTCGTCGGCTCTTTCCTTTGGGCCTCTGGGGGTCGGTTCGCTGAGTTTTCTTGCTCCTTCGGTTTTAGCGTTTTGGTTGTTTGATGGCAGCAGTCTCCATCTTTTCTGGCGCGGGGTGGGGCTGCTGCATTCTGGAGGGGTCCAGGGTTTGTTGGTGCTTCGTTGGTCGGGCCGGGGGTGTGTCATTTTTGTGTTCAGTGGCGGCCCTCCGCTGTTGTTTGCGTGCCACGGCGTTTGGGTCCGGAGCGCGTTTTGCGTTGATCCGGTTCTGTTCTTCCTGGTTCGCCAAATCACCTCATTCTTTGGTGAAATGCTATGCCCAAGATTACCATCCGAGTTGCCGTCGGGGAAGTGGCTCAAATAGCCTTGGCTATCACTTCCTTTTGACGGCCGTGATGGTCAAGTGGATTAAGGCGCCCTGTAGTTACCAGTTGCGTTGCTCCTGGGAGTATGGGTTCGAGTCACTTCTGGGGTGTGAGTTTTCATTCGTGTATAGTCCTGGGGACCATTCAGGCTTGTTCGCATTTGTGTTCCTCACGTGTACCCCAAAGAATGAGGTGATTTGGTGAAATGCTATGCCCAAGATTACCATCCGAGTTGCCATCGGGGAAGTGGCTCAAATAGCCTTGGCTATCACTTCCTTTTGACGGCCGTGATGGTCAAGTGGATTAAGGCGCCCTGTAGTTATCAGTTGCGTTGCTCCTGGGAGTATGGGTTCGAGTCACTTCTGGGGTGTGAGCTTTCATTCGCATATAGTCCTGGGGACCATTCAGGCTTGTTCGCATTTGTGTTCCTCACGTGTGCCCCAAAGAATGAGGTGATTTGGTGAAATGCTATGCCCAAGATTATCATCCGAGTTGCCGTCGGGGAAGTGGCTCAAATAGCCTTGGCTATCACTTCCTTTTGACGGCCGTGATGGTCAAGTGGATTAAGGCGCCCTGTAGTTACCAGTTGCGTTGCTCCTGGGAGTATAGGTTCGAGTCACTTCTGGGGTGTGAGTTTTCATTCGCATATAGTCCTGGGGACCATTCAGGCTTGTTCGCATATATATATATATATATATATATATATATATATATATATATATATATATATATATATATATATATATATATTGTGACGATAATCTCCTTCAAGAGATTGAGCCTGCTCTTCCCTCCACAAATATGTCGCCACAAATATATATAACTACTAGGGAAGAAATGTCCAACAACGACAACAATATCTCCAAGGTTTGCCAGAGCGCAAAACGTTGCAGCCAGAGACACCTGTTCAGACTCAAACCGCCAAACTACCTGTTGATCGCTACCGGCTCCGCTGATTGGTCGCCGGCCTGGCTGCACCTGCACTCGCCCCCCCATACTACTTGATGTCTGGGGTCGCCACGACCTCAGACCTCAGAATATTCTGTGCTTTCGCAGCTATCACTCCTCCCGGCTAGACGTTAGCGTGTACTGAGAGAGGTGGTAGCTTAAAGCCAATATTCCAGCACCTCCCTTTAATTTTGTGTTGCACTTCTTGTTATTTTATCTTAACGTAACTTTTCATTGTGTCATTTAATTATTCTTATTATTTTGATTGATTGATTTTATTATAAGAATTTGTTTGTCCATTTTTTCATGTTTTGATTTATTTAACGTAATTAAAATTTCATTGTTAAAGTTTACTTGTGTTTTGTGTGTCTTCTCCTTACCTTACCACAGACGAAGTTCCAGTTTTTCTATTTTTTTTTATAACTATGTGACGAGGCCATACCCCTAGCCTTAAACAGCCGAACACCAACGCGTTACCGTCACAAGTTATATGGGGGCCTGTCCTAGGAGCTTCACTCAGGTACTGGTGCCAAGTGGTAATTTATGGTAAGCGTATTTAACTTTGTTAACGTAGCTTTACTATTTTTCATATTCAATTTCATTTTTTATAAGGTGCGGTGTATTGTGCATTACGAGAGTAACATATAGTGAAGGTGAGACAACTTTGGATTACGTGGTGACTGTAGGCCGCAGTCATACTCTTAATTGGTCATCTCTCCCTCCGTGTTATTACTCGTGTTTACCATCTATGTCCCTTGAATATTTCTCATTCTGACAGATCATCATATTGGTACCCTGGTACTGTGGTCTGCCCCGGGTCAAGAGTACCCAATCTTCTGCAATCTGACTGTAGGAGGACAAAGAGGGCCATAGTTCCTCTAGCTCGAACTTTAGTTGCTGAATTGGGACCTCAGCAGCAGTTCTCGTCACCAGTTGACACCTCGCACCCCTACACGTCAGTCAGAGATGATGATACATACAACGGTAGGGAATTAGCTTACTTTTCAGAGCACAAAAGTTCGCTAATTCTGTAAGTATCATATTAAATTCAGTAGGAAAAACTTGCTTTATGTCCTATAGAGACTCGGCAAGGTATGCCTACATCCTTGGACTACCAATTTTACTTTTGAAGCATTTAACTGTTTCATTTGTTTTCGAAACTCTGTTTCATTTGTTAGTAGGATTTTCTTGCCCTTATCCTCTTACATGAGTACCGGGTACAAGATTTCCTGCGCCCTTGATTTAATTTAATCATTTACCATCTTTTACTTAACTTTAATTGTTAAAGATCTCACAGGATAGGTACCAGTTGCCACGTTGTCCTGTTTCTGACATTCACTATTGAATATTCGTGTACCTTTATTTGCTAATTTCACCATGTTTCGTCTCCAAGCTTTCCGTGCAAATCCAGCAGGTGAAATAGGGACTTTAAGTCGTGCCAAGAAGACTGAATTACAAACTCTTGCACATGAGTATCAACTAGAAGTTCCCTACCAAGCCAACAAAAACGACCTACACAACCTGTTGCTGGATTACTATTTAGAGCAAGGTAAGATAGACTCTGAAACTCATGAAACTTACTATATTGCAGAGAAAACTGACTTGGCAACGATGAAACTTAAACTAGAGCTGGCCAAGATTGAACGTGAGCAGCAAAGAGAAGCAGCTGCCATACGAAGGGACGAACAAGAACGCGAAGCTGCCTTGAGGAGAGATGAACAAGAACGCGAAGCTGCCTTGAGGAGAGAAGAACACGAACGTGGACTCGCCCTCCACGAACGTGAGGTCGCCTTGCTCCATGAACGTGAGAGAGTACAGCTTGAAACAAAACAACGCAAGTTGGAAATACAACGCGAACATGACAAGCAACAAGCGACTCTGGCTCTAGAGTGTCGTCAACGCGAAATCGCCTTGGAAACTTCACACTTCACTCAACGCCAGCAAGCTACTGCCAATCTTCCCGTCAGTTTTAATATATCACATGCAAGTAAGTTAATGCCATCCTTTGTAGAAGCAGAAGTTGATGTGTTTTTCACCACCTTTGAAACTCTTGCTAATCAACTCAGTTGGCCTGTCGACCAATGGGCCACACTTCTCAGAGTCCATCTTACAGGTAGAGCTGCAGTCACACTCAGTACTCTGGCGTCTGAGAATGACTACCACACTCTGAAACAAGCAGTGTTGGACGCCTACCTACTTTCCACCGAAAGTTATAGAAGGAAATTCCGTGACCACCTGAAGGCAAGTACCACTACCTTGAGTTTGCTAACACGAAACGGAGGTATTTCATGAAATGGCTGGAAGCAGCACATGTCTCTACTTTTACAGAACTCGTCAACCTGATGCTTGTTGAAGAATTCCTGAGACGTGTGCCGCCTCCTGTCCGCCTCTACTTAGCAGATAAAGAAGAAACCGACTACCTGAAGTGTGCTAAGTCGGCTGACACAGCCTCATCCACCGGCTGACACCCGAACCATCCTCCAGT
This sequence comes from Procambarus clarkii, assembly GCF_040958095.1. Lineage (NCBI taxonomy): Eukaryota > Metazoa > Arthropoda > Malacostraca > Decapoda > Cambaridae > Procambarus > Procambarus clarkii. The sequence continues at coordinate 36,822,898 of NC_091186.1, read as the reverse complement.
AAGAAGTCGTGGTACAGTTACGAGAAGGTGAGCCCCGATCAAGCTGGTTCACAACTGTACTGCAAGTATTGTAGACTCTATGGACATACCATAGACAAGTGTGGTAAGTCTCAATACAAGGGAACCACTGACCAACAAAGACCCAAACCAACTCCTCCTAAGTCCGGTAAGCCTGTGATGAATGTTGGTTTTATTGTTAAAGATCTTTCTCTTTTCAGTAACCACCTGTATACTGGAACTGTCTCTGCCAACGGTTCAAATCCGGAGGGACGTTTCAAATTGAAGATCTTGAGGGACACAGCGGCTCTTCAATCGATCATCTTGAAGTCGGCTGTGCCCAACATCGTCTACACCGGAGAAACTGTCTTCATCACTGACCTCACTGCTACCACTCCATACCCTCTCGCCAGAGTCCACCTGGATTGTCCCTACGTGAACGGGGAAGTCCAAGTCGCCGTCAGGGAAAAGCCTTTTCCCATGCCTGGAGTGCAACTTCTCCTAGGCAACGACTTGGCAGAAGACCTGCAACCGACCAACCTGATCGTCATGGACAAACCCCAGGTGTGTAACTCTGTGCCACTAAACCCTATTCTAGAGTATGTTCCAGCAGAGGTTCAAGAGAGTGATGAAGTTTCTCCTCCGGTTCTCGTGACCACCCGTGCACAAGCCGCACGTCCACAGCCAGCTGACTCTACTGCTACCGCTGTCCCTCAAGACCCTCAGAAACTCCCCCCGCATCTGACCAAGTTGGAGTTCCGTAAGTTGCAGAGGGAAGATCTTACTTTAACACCATTGTTTTTCCAGGCTGAGACTCAACCCGACAGTATTCCTGGGTTCTTCCTAGAGAACGACTTACTCTACCGCAGATATAGACCCAGTAAACTGAAGGAGGAGGACGATTGGGCCAACATCGAACAACTTGTGATTCCCACCAGCCTGCGGCCCACTATTCTACACCTGGCCCATGGAGCGTTCTCCCACTACGGCTTCAACAAGACTTACCATGGGATTCGTCAAGACTACTACTGGCCAGGTATGGTAAATAACGTCAAACAGTACGTAAAACAGTGTCATACATGTCAGATGGCAGGCAAACCGAACATCTCCATTCCCAGAGCGCCACTGATTCCCATACAGGTCCCTGCGGAACCTTTCCACAGACTCATAATAGACTGTGTCGGTCCTTTACCTCGGACCAGTTCAGGTAACGCCTACATCCTAACCATCCTGTGTCCTACCACCAGATTTCCCATAGCAGTTCCAGTGAAGAACATCACGGCTGCTACGGTTATAAAACATCTATTGAAGATCTTCACTCAATACGGATTTCCCAGGGAGATTCAAAGTGACTGTGGTACCAACTTCACCAGTGATCTCTTCAAAAGGACACTGGAGGAGTTCAACATCAAACAGGTATTGTCCAGCCCCTATCATCCTGCTTCACAGGGTTCTCTTGAACGTAGTCATCAGACCATCAAAGCACTCTTGAAAAAGTTTTGTAGTGAAACCTCGAAGGATTGGGATAAGCAGATTGACCTTATAATGTGTATTTTCAGAAGTCTCCCCAATAAGTCCCTAGGAGTATCTCCTTATGAGATGCTCTACGGCCGTAAGTGCCGTACTCCCCTTAAGGCTTTCAAAGACTCTCTCAGAGATGCCACCTTCAGTGAGCATCAGAATGTGCCCCAGTTTCTTCAAAACCTTCAACACATTCTAGAGAGAGTCCACCGCTTTGCCCATGATAATCTATTGAAAGCCCAGGTGAGAATGAAGACTCATTACGACCAGACCAGCAAAGTAAGAAAATTCAAGCCGGGAGACTTCGTCCTTGCCTATTTCCCTATCCCAGGTTCACCTTTACAAAACAGATTTTCAGGACCCTACTGCGTCAAAGAGTGCAGGAATAATAACAACTACGTAATAGAGACTCCAGATAGGCGGCGGAAGACCCAGCTGTGCCACGTCAACCTCCTGAAGCAATATAATGGTACTCCTCCCACTGTCCTGACTAATTATTCCACCTTCACAGAACCCTACATCCACAGTGAGACCATCCCAGCTTCTCCTCCCGAAAGCACTGACAAGGAGTCAGCGCTTTCTAATTCCAAAATCCTTAATGATCTTCCCAAATGCTTTCAGGATAATAATCGTGCTCCTTTGCCCTCTTCTAATTCCACTCTCACCTCGTCAGATAAGCCCTTCATCCTCCATGTCGACGCCAATGGTACCGACGATGGTGGTGTCGTGATGCAGCAACGAGGCGAGAAGAATACACCTGTCAGCGACTACTGCTACAAGGAACTACGGAACAATTGGCAAGGAGCTACTCTTCCTCATCCTGAAGCTTCAGCACTTCACTCCACACCTGAAAAGTGCTCGGTCCACCATCAATACGGACCACACCACCCTACACCACCTGCAGCACGCCCACTTCCCATCTCAACGTCTTCTACTATGGGCTTGCTACCTGCAGAAATTCAACCTGGAGACACGCTATACCAAGAGTCTGACAACATCTTAGCCCATGATCTCTCCAGAGTTTATGAAGTAGAAGCAACTCCATCCATTACGCCACCACATAACGACGTACTTCTTCCAGAACCGCAGGCTTCGGGGGAGAGTTGTGACGATAATCTCCTTCAAGAGATTGAGCCTGCTCTTCCCTCCACAAATACGTCGCCACAAATATATATAACTACTAGGGAAGAAATGTCCAACAACGACAACAACATCTCCAAGGTTTGCCAGAGCGCAAAACGTTGCAGCCAGAGACACCTGTTCAGACTCAAACCGCCAAACTACCTGTTGATCGCTACCGGCTCCGCTGATTGGTCGCCGGCCTGGCTGCACCTGCACTCGCCCCCCCATACTACTTGATGTCTGGGGTCGCCACGACCTCAGACCTCAGAATATTCTGTGCTTTCGCAGCTATCACTCCTCCCGGCTAGACGTTAGCGTGTACTGAGAGAGGTGGTAGCTTAAAGCCAATATTCCAGCACCTCCCTTTAATTTTGTGTTGCACTTCTTGTTATTTTATCTTAACGTAACTTTTCATTGTGTCATTTAATTATTCTTATTATTTTGATTGATTGATTTTATTATAAGAATTTGTTTGTCCATTTTTTCATGTTTTGATTTATTTAACGTAATTAAAATTTCATTGTTAAAGTTTACTTGTGTTTTGTGTGTCTTCTCCTTACCTTACCACAGACGAAGTTCCAGTTTTTCTATTTTTTTTTATAACTATGTGACGAGGCCATACCCCTAGCCTTAAACAGCCGAACACCAACGCGTTACCGTCACAATATATATATATATAAGTTTGTGAGGGTACCACCTCTGGTGCCAATGTGGGGACCCATAGCCTCGGAGAAGAAAATAAAAAGTATTCAGAGGAGACCTTGTGGTTTCTCACTGAACACTAATATTATCTTCTACCACCCCCATTCTTTTGTATGTGCACATATATATTTACTTTATTTGAACTTTGTTACAAAAAAGGAGTTACATATAGGTTACAAAGATGGTTATCATAGGTTGTCGAGTTCCTCCAGCTCCTCAGATGGCGGGCAGGAACCCTGGATGCAGTGCGCATTTCCCCTCTGTATCGCCACACTGAGGCGCTGGAAAAGAAAGCTTGCAGCTCTTGGGTCCCTTGTCATTTCAATGATCCTAGAACCCAGTTCCTTCAAAAAACTGGTAGCACTTTTACCCCAGGCGCCGAGTGTCTCAGAAGCAATGGGGACAAAATTGTAGTGGTGATCCAGTTCTCTATACTTACGGGATTTGGCTGCTTCCCTGTGGGTGGCAGCACCACCTGGTTGTGCATCACTGAGGTTAATGTAGGTGTTAGCCAGGGTTGATACGCACGTGTAGTCCCATACCAACTGCTTGCCATTCTTCCAGGGGTTCACTGTGATACCATCCGGGCGACCAATAAAAGCATCAGAGTTACGGGGCGTTAGGTAACGGGGCTCTCTTTCAGCTGGGCATCCAGCTGTGGTGAGGCTCCTCTTGATGATGTCGTTAACTTCACTGTGCCTTGAGTGCCATCCCCCTGTGCTTTGGCAGAGTAGGCCATGGTGGCCGTACCTGTCAGCCACCACCTCGCCGCAAATACACCTATATCTGGTGTGGATTGGGGCAGCAAGGCGGAGGGCCACAGCAATTCGGAGGGCCACAGCAATTCGGAGGGCGTGTGGTGTGAGACGCGTGCCAGTTGCCGACATTGGGGTTGCTAACAGGAAATCCCATGCATGTGGTGCTGCTACTGCTGTGAGGCGAGCAATGTCGTGTTGTGTTGTTGCAGCACCCAGGCACTCTGCAGCAACTCGGTCTACAATGGGGCCATCCCAGCTGGATTGCTTGTGGGCTTTTGGGGATGGTGGTTGAGGTGATTGGCCTGCACGAGAGGCCCACTCTGTGGCACAGTGTGTAAAATTGGGATCATGTACACCTGCCAGCTGATGTAAGTGGGCAGGTAGAATTTCCTTCACAAGGTCGTCGGATGCTGATAAGGAGGACAGGAAGGTTGGAACAGCGATTTGCGTTGCTGTTCGAACTCCGAGGCCCCCAAGTCTTACGGGAAGAGAGGCTTGTTTCCACTGTAGGTCATCGAGAGAGAGAGGTTAAGGGCTTTTTCTAGCATTGATTTCAGTAACCAGTCATACTCACTTAGTTTTTGGCTACTGTAAGATGGTGAACACCTCAGAAAGTAGGTTAACCTGGGGAGGGACAGACATCTGGTGATGAGGTAGAGTGCATCATGAGCATCAATATCCTCAATCCTCCCATCCATCCTCTTAAGGTCGGCGATTTTCTTATCAAGGACCTCATCGATGGCTTTCAACCCCAGGATAGCTCTTAGGAGTGTGCTGTCTTCAGGTTTAGTTTTATGGATATTTGGCAGAAGACCCTCTATTCTCTCTACGATGCCCTGGTTGGAACATATTATTTCACATTTAGAAGGGTTCAGGGTGAGGCCTAAAACTGCACCTTGCTCCTGGATTTTTCTGATGTCCTCCTGGAGGGAGTCTTGGGAACCAGCTAGGGTAAAATCATCCAAAAACCAGATGTTAAGCTCGCTGGACAGGACCTCTGTGACTTGTTTGATGACTAAGCAGAGGAGCAAGGGGGTCACCCTGTTGGACGCCTTCTCGCGAGTCAATTTCATGTTCACCAAAAAGTAGCTTAAGATCCATACTGTAGCATGAATGTGCAAAAGGGTAGAGGGAAAGGAAATGACTATGAACCGCACGGAGTACAGCATCCCTCCGCACCAAATTGTAGGCATTTTTGAAATCTAGCTTGATAAGGGCCTTTTCGTCTGTGATGTTGGCGATGAAGGCTCGAGCTGCATGGGCTGCCGCCTCACACCCTTGTGGAATGCCAAACCCGAGCTGTTTTGGCTTCAGCATGTTGGCTGCTACATCACTAACAGTTCTTGCAGCTGCCTTTGCGACGAGACGCCGGAGAGAATTGCCCACAGCTATTGGCCTGATCCCTCCATTCTTTTTCTTTAGAGCACAGAGAGATGCTCCAAAAAAGATAGGTCTTATGGACGCTGGTATGTTGCCAGCTAGACATGTGTTGGTGAATCTGATTAGTTCCACCAAGAGGTTCTTTGCAATGTCACCCAGTGCAGGGTTGAGCATTTGCTTGAGGTGGTTGGGTTTTAGTCCTGTGAACCCACCTGCTGATCCTGTAGGGAAGGACATGGCTGCTTTATGGACCACAGATTCAGCCACCCAGAGAGGTTCTGCTCCGGTAGCCCCCACTTGTACAATGTCGTCCTCACGCGGAGCCCTGGGTGGGTGTTTCTTCCTTAGGGCTTGAGCTGTTGCGGCATCTCTGTCGGCAATTGAGTCCTCACTGGTGATAACTCGTATTGCGCCAATAGTGTTTCCTTCTTCTATTTTCTTGGTGACTGATGTTCTGATTTTTGATGTCTCGGATATGCCACTGTTGCTCTTCCTGCCGTGGGTGTTTCTCGCGCGAGTGGGAAGGCGCACCTGGTTGTCCTCCCTGGGAAAATCATTTATAGCTTTGATGACTGAGGCAGCTAAGGTTTTGTCTCTCCTTGCAGGGGTGGCTAGACATATGTTGCCAAACATTAGGAGGTTGTGCCATGCTTGGGTCGTTCCAGGAGAGTCGTTGACCTTTCTCAGGAGGGCAGATAATTTGGCTGCTGCATGGGGGCGGGCTGCTTTAGGGATGTGCTGCAAGGTTCTGGCCGATGTTGCTTTGATAGCTTCTAATAAATTTTCTGTGGGAATGAAGGTCTGGAAGGTGTTTTGCCTTACGGGCGGTGTGGGCTGTTGATTGGTGTTCTGCCTGGGAGGGCGCCCAGAACCCAAACACCTGGCTCCGTTGTTGGAATGAAAGCGCACATTATCGTCCCTCAACCGGATATAGCATACCCTGTCACACGTCTGACATCTGCCTTGTCTACCCCTGCTTGATCGCTCATCTTGGCTTGGAGAAGCCTGGCTATCTGTTGAGAGCTGCGACATGGGCGGGCGCTGGGCGGGCGCTGGGCGGGAGGGTGGACGGCGGGTGGAGACTGGAGGGTGGGCGGCGGTTGGAGGCTGGGGGGATGATCAGCTGGCCGTGACACTTACTACTCAGATGAGTGGTAATACATATACCAACTCTTTACAAAGTGTGGGTATACATCCACTACACAATATGTGGGTATACATTGGGTGGGTGGGTGGCGTAGACACACATGGGAGCCTCCCGGCTTCTATGGGCGGGTGGCAAGGTGGCCTCGTGGGTGGGGAGGCGACGTGGTGGGGTGGGTAGTAGGGGGAGAGCAGGTACTTCCCGGCCGGGGCGCTGGGTGGGGGCGGGGGTCAGGGCGACACTAACACTGGTATAATTCCCCCGTATATCACTGCACAATAATGATTGAATCACACACTTGTAATCTGACTCACTGCACGTGTGATGTACTCACAATATGATAGATATGTTGCGCCAATTATCGCTGACAACGTAACTTGTTCAACAAAACTTTCAAAAAAGAAAAACACAAAACACTATTTGGCACACGCATAACCCCCACCTCTCTCTCCTGACCACACAACACCCCTCACTCACCCCCCACCTCCCCTCACTATGGGAGGCCTGCAGGGTCCATCCTGGCCCCTCACTCCAGCCTCCATGACTCCACACTGCCAACCCACCTGTTTTGATAAGTTTTCACATAGATGGTACACAGTAGGCACTTCTGGCCACTTCCACGTCTGCTTGGTGTATTCACGGTGAATATGGTTGAGTCTTGGTACGGTGAGGCCAAGATGTCTCAGGGTAATGGCTGAGAAGGCAGCAGCTCCTCCGCTACCCGTCCGTCCCCTAGGCCTCTCCCTCTCCCTATATATATATATATATATATATATATATATATATATATATATATATATATATATATATATATGTCGTACCTAGTAGCCAGAACTCACTTCTCAGCCTACTATTCAAGGCCCGATTTGCCTAATAAGCCAAGTTTTCCTGAATTAATATATTTACTATAATTTTTTTCTTATGAAATGATAAAGCAACCCTTTTCTCTATGTATGAGGTCAATTTTTTTTTATTGGAGTTAAAATTAACGTAGATATATGACCGAACCTAACCAACCCTACCTAACCTAAATTTATAGGTAAGGTTAGGTTAGGTAGCCAAAAAAAGCTAGGTTAGGTTAGGTTAAGTAGGTTAGGTAGACGAAAAAACATTAATTCATGAAAACTTGGCTTATTAGGCAAATCGGGCCTTGAATAGTAGGCTGAGAAGTGCGTTCTGGCTATTAGGTACGACATATATATATATATATATATATATATATATATATATATATATATATATATATTGTGACGGAGTTCCCCCCCCCCTTGTAATTCTCCCACGCCTGCAGTAAGAGTCATGTCTGCTTTTCCCAAGCGTTCTCTACGTTGCAGGCTACAATTTGATATATGGGAGAAAGTGGAGTGTTCTCGGAGAGCCGAGAAATTTGTGAAATAGTAATATTTTGGCCTGTGGTATAGGCCCTTTAGGGAGCCAAGATGGCGCTGGCTTCCCTGATCTCCCGCCAAAACCGTGTGACGTCAGTGGCACCGGATTGGTCTCCGACAGCAGTGTGGCACCGGGAGCCAATGAAAACCTCCTGTAGCAAAAGTGATGACACGAAGGAAGGGGGTCCGGCCCGCGAGCCGGGCTGGCGCCATCAGTCAGACACGACACGTCATAGAGGTCGGACGTGCGACGGTTGGTCCTGTCAGTTGGACAGTTGTTCCCGCTCCCGTGGATTTACGCATCACCGGAAGTCCGCCAGTACTCTGAGAAGTCTTCCCTAGTTCATGTGTTGAACCAGAAGAGGGAATTGACGGTTATTTGAGCAACAAGTGCTCCAGTCAGGTGCTGTGCAATAAGCAGTGAAGCCGTGCAGTGACGTATGTGGCGTCTGTGGCAATTTACCAGTTCGTGACAGCTGTTATGATCTCGGCCTACAGGAGAAACGAGTCTCCCTCCTTGAGAGTTATTCGTCAAGCCTGACCTAACTAGAAGGTCTAGCAAATATTGAGGTGATAACCCATATGAAAAATGGCTGGTTGGATATGTAAAACAATTTAAGATTATGGGCAGTAAGTAAGGAAATAGATAAATGACTGGCTAGGAGATGTGGACATTTTGCTGGAGGCGTGAGGCTCGCTTCCGGAGGACCTTGACCTCACTTGAGTGCCAGACATCGCAGGGGGAAGCCGCGCTCCGTTTGAGCTCCCGCCAGAAGGGAACCCCTAGTGATATATCTCTAAGAGAAGAGAAGTGTGCAGACGTGCCAGCTGTGGAATTGAGCTGAGAACGTTGTGGTGTCAAGTCTTGGACGGCGAGGAGAGTTTAATAAGCTGCTCAGAGGCATTTTCGTGGGCTGTGTGGAGCGCCCTGACCAGACGCCGTCAGAGGGAAAGCGCCCTCGATCAGTTAATCTGTGGTAAGCACGATATACGCCAGTTCATAGTGATTGCTTATAGTTGGTCGTGTGCCCAGCGACAGTAGCGATGTTTATTTATAAGTTAGACATGTTTTAATAAGGCAGAAGGCCTGAAATAAGAGAGTGGAGAGGGAGGAACACGGAGCGACGTCCGCCCCCTCTGAGCGCTGGCGGACAACTGAGGGAGCCTGGCTCCGGATGGAGGAAGACCCTCCCCGCGAGTGAGGACCGCCGCCAGGCGAGGTGGAGTATGGACCCGCCCAAAACGGGGGAGTCCACTCTCACTGTATGTAGAGGACAGATAGAGGTTTGAGGCAAGCATATTGTGTGGTTATTTTTGTTTATGTGTTAAAGGGGAACATTTTATTGGAGTGTCGATGGGTTGCAGGTTTGTCTTTGGGGAAGAAGTTGCTGAGCACTTCGAAGCCAGCAGATGAAGTAGCTGATGAGACTCCAAGGTAGTGGAGCAGAGGACCTCGAGCTGTGAGGAGAAGCAGCAGTGAAGAGGAGTGTCACGTGCTTCTGTAGAGGTGGAGAAGCACCACAGTTGCTCGGGGAAACTTCATGGTGTAGCAGCCAAGAGAGCTGTGGAGGAACCTAGCAGAAGGGTGAAGCACCGTAGTTACTCAAGGAAACTTCATGATAGCAGCCTGGAGGAGCTGCAGAGGATCCTGGTAGTGAAGCCCGGAAGAACCTAAGGATATTAGGGTAGTGAACTTCCAGAGGTGGAAGGGGAAGTTCTGGTGGATTACTTATAGGGAGTTGATAGTGTTTGGTTGTCATTAGCGTGCAAGACGCAGTGAGAGGTGAGTGACTGTTTGCATTCTTATGTCAAGGAGTGATTTATTCTGAAGCTTAGAGTTGCAGTCGTAGGCTTGATTACCTACAGATGTATGTGCTCGAGGACTGACAGTGATCGATTAATCATTGTTGTGTATCAATGAACATTTATACTGATATATGTTATTGCATTCAAATGCTGGTTTTCTATGTATACATTATCTTGCTGATAGTGCAACAGTGTATGTAGGCTTGATCAACTTGAGGAGGTTAATAGTATCAGGTGGTGAACCAGGAGATAGGATACCACTTGATAAGCTGATAATAGAGTTCTGATGGTGTTGGAGTGCAACCTGATTGTGATATTATAGAGTATAGGATTCATTATTATTATATGCGTGTATGTATCGTGTATGTGCTTTGTCCAGTAAATGTGTCACAATTTGCTGGTGTTTGCCCTTGTCCTAGTGAGGCTTCACAGGAAGTAGTGAAGAAGGAGAGAGAGAGAGAAAGAACCAAGAACCACTGCTGTGGACAGGGTAAGAGGTAATACTAGTAAGTCATAGGGGATTGAGGAGATCATATCTCATAAGGAGAGAGTGGGGAGTCACAGCGGCTCGAGTGGGTGTGTGCACGTGACAACGAGGCTAAGTGTTGGAGCCGCATCCCCTAAACGTGTGACGCTGAGCCCCTCTCCAAGAGCCAGAAGCGCCAAGGGTGATCTCCTAGTATAAGCACTCTGCCGAGTTGTGGGTTGGGTTGTCCATAGAGAAGGATCGACGACGACAACACCAACCAACCCACGAGTCTATAATACAGCGTAGTGGCTGACAGAGCCACTGGGTAGCTGAGGAAGAGAGGACTATTTGGGGAAACCGGACGACTGTAGCTGAGACGTAGGCGACAGCCGTTGCTGGGAGAAGACGACGGCCAGGAGACCGACTCCAACCTTCAAGAAGTAAAGGAGGAGGACGGACCTGCAGTGAGGAGGCACGGAGACGACGCGCTAAACGGTGGGAAGACGAGAGGCTCTGGTAGGACACGACGACGTGTAGTGTGGGGGCGTTCCCGACACGAGGACCAGGAGCTACATCTCGACTCTCATCGGAGGATAGGGTGAAGTAGGTGTTTCTAGTTCCCTCCCCATTCCCCTTTAGTTAGCTATGTTATTTGGCTATATTATCTAGCCTGAGGATTTTATATGTCGTGAGCAAGTCTCACCCATGTCACGATAAAGCACCAGTGTGCTAGACAGTACTATCAAGAGTACTTGTAATATTCATGTTGATTATTGGTGTGTACAGGCACCAGGAACCAGTGATAAATTTACTGTGTTGTGTATATCTTTCTATAGATTTTGATATGAACATATAGTGGTAAATTATATATAATATTATGCCAGTATTTGGAGGTTAGGCTATGTGCCCAGAAACTATTTATTTTCCATGTATTGATGATTGATTTGTATACCATATATATGTCTATGTTCATTCAGTGAATAATCATTTGTGAGTACAGTGAATTATTGCGTTATCGCCCACGAGAGAAAGTATTGAAAACTCCAGTGTTAATAGTTCTTAATATATTGCTGAGTGAAGAACAATGTAAAGCCATTACAGTGAATCATTATAGCATTGATTGTAGAAAAGACTGTTTGAGCCTGAGTACAGTGTAACTGAGTAATACGGTTTATTTGTTCCAATATCGAATGTGTGCGAGTTTCTAGTAATATTGGAGAATTTTAAAGAAACAGCGCGCGTGAATCTAGAAAACAAGCAAAGTTCGCGCGGAGAGGCCATTGCGATCAGCTGTTCTTGACACTTGATGAGGAAGGGAGATGTTGCCATCTTACGATCACATAATATCCGTGGGAATTACCGGCCGCGTCAGGATCAGTTGATTTATGGATTATTGTTTGGCCTTTATGACATCTTTCATACATTTTAAGTAAAATACAAAACTATCTTTGTGTTTATATCATCCCCTCCATTGATCTTGTGGCTATATTATACTGGTAAACATAGAGTGATAACAATAAGTACCTGCCTGATTCCTGATCTTTGAGTGTGACCTTGCCAAGGCTCCCACTGAATACACCAGTCCACTGATGGTGTTACTGGCCACCTAAAACACCAGTTGGCGATCTTGTGGATAACCCTAGAGCCCTATTGTTGGGGAGGGCACACGACAGTCGATGTGAACGAGTCGTGTTCTCACTCTTTCTTAATAAGAGGCCATTAAGATGGACTGGGAGACTCTCCTGGCGTGCAGTGGCGCCGTGAGGATCGAGTGAAGACCCGCAGGGCTACGGTGAATGACCTTGAGCATAACTATTGCTCACCCCAGACTAGAGAGAAGAGAGGTGAAACCCCAACAATATATATATATATATATATATATATATATATATATATATATATATATATATATATATATATATATATGCGAACATGTCTGACTGGTCCCCAGGACAATATGCAACTGAAAACTCACACCCCAGAAGTGACTCGAACCCATACTCCCAGGAGCAACGCAACTGGAATGTACAAGACGCCTTAATCCACTTGACCATCAGGACCGGACAAAATGAGGTGATAGCCGAGGCTATTTGAACCACCCCACCGCCGGCACTCGGATAGTAATCTTGGGCATAGCATTTTACCAAATCACCTCATTCTTTGGGGCACACGTGAGGAACACAAATGCGAACAAGCCTGAATGGTCCCCAGGACAATATGCAACTGAAAACTCACACCCCAGAAGTGACTCGAACCCATACTCCCAGGAGCAACGCAACTGGTATGTACAAGACGCCTTAATCCACTTAACCATCACGACCGGACAAAATGAGGTGATAGCCGAGGCTATTTGAACCACCCCACCGCCGGCACTCGGATAGTAATCTTGGGCATAGCATTTTACCAAATCACCTTATTCTTTGGGGCACACGTGAGGAACACAAATGCGAACAAGCCTGAATGGTCCCCAGGACAATATGCAACTGAAAACTCACACCCCAGCAGTGACTCGAACCCATACTCCCAGGAGCAACGCAACTGGTATGTACAAGACGCCTTAATCCACTTGACCATCACGACCGGACAAAATGAGGTGATAGCCGAGGCTATTTGAACCACCCCACCGCCGGCACTCGGATAGTAATCTTGGGCATAGCATTTTATCAAATCACCTCATTCTTTGGGGCACACGTGAGGAACACAAATGCGAACAAGCCTGAATGGTCCCCAGGACAATATGCAACTGAAAACTCACACCCCAGAAGTGATTCGAACCCATACTCCCAGGAGCAACGCAACTGGTATGTACAAGACGCCTTAATCCACTTGACCATCACGACCGGACAAAATGAGATGATAGCCGAGGCTATTTGAACCACCCCACCGCCGGCACTCGGATAGTAATCTTGGGCATAGCATTTTACCAAATCACCTCATTCTTTGGGGCACACGTGAGGAACACAAATGCGAACAAGCCTGAATAGTCCCCAGGACAATATGCAACTGAAAACTCACACCCCAGAAGTGACTCGAACCCATACTCCCAGGAGCAACGCAACTGGTATGTACAAGACGCCTTAATCCACTTGACCATCACGACCAGACAAAACGAGGTGATAGCCGAGGCTATTTGAACCACCCCACCGCCGGCACTCGGATAGTAATCTTGGGCATAGCATTTTACCAAATCACCTCATTCTTTGGGGCACATGTGAGGAACACAAATGCGAACAAGCCTGAATGGTCCCCAGGACAATATGCAACTGAAAACTCACACCCCAGAAGTGACTCGAACCCATTCTCCCAGGAGCAACGCAACTGGTATGTACAAGACGCCTTAATCCACTTGACCATCACGACCGGACAAAATGAGGTGATAGCCGAGGCTATTTGAACCACCCCACCGCCGGCACTCGGATAGTAATCTTGGGCATAGCATTTTACCAAATCACCTCATTCTTTGGGGCACACGTGAGGAACACAAATGCGAACAAGCCTGAATGGTCCCCAGGACAATATGCAACTGAAAACTCACCCCAGAAGTGACTCGAACCCATACTCCCAGGAGCAACGCAACTGGTATGTACAAGACGCCTTAATCCACTTGACCATCACGACCGGACAAAATGAGGTGATAGCCGAGGCTATTTGAACCACCCCACCGCCGGCACTCGGATAGTAATCTTGGGCATAGCATTTTACCAAATCACCTCATTCTTTGGGGCACATGTGAGGAACACAAATGCGAACAAGCCTGAATGGTCCCCAGGACAATATGCAACTGAAAACTCACACCCCAGAAGTGACTCGAACCCATACTCCCAGGAGCAACGCAACTGGTATGTACAAGACGCCTTAATCCACTTGACCATCACGACCGGACAAAATGAGGTGATAGCCGAGGCTATTTGAACCACCCCACCGCCGGCACTCGGATAGTAATCTTGGGCATAGCATTTTACCAAATCACCTCATTCTTTGGGGCACACGTGAGGAACACAAATGCGAACAAGCCTGAATGGTCCCCAGGAAAATATGCAACTGAAAACTCACACCCCAGAAGTGACTCGAACCCATACTCCCAGGAGAAACGCAACTGGTATGTACAAGACGCCTTAATCCACTTGACCATCACGACCGGACAAAATGAGGTGATAGCCGAGGCTATTTGAACCACCCCACCGCCGGCACTCGGATAGTAATCTTGGACATAGCATTTTACCAAATCACCTCATTCTTTGGGGCACATGTGAGGAACACAAATGCGAACAAGCCTGAATGGTCCCCAGGACAATATGCAACTGAAAACTCACACCGCAGAAGTGACTCGAACCCATACTCCCAGGAGCAAGGCAACTGGTATGTACAAGACGCCTTAATCCACTTGACCATCACGACCGGACAAAATGAGGTGATAGCCGAGGCTATTTGAACCACCCCATCGCCGGCACTCGGATAGTAATCTTGGGCATAGCATTTTACCAAATCACCTTATTCTTTGGGGCACACGTGAGGAACACAAATGCGAACAAGCCTGAATGGTCCCCAGGACAATATGCAACTGAAAACTCACACCCCAGCAGTGACTCGAACCCATACTCCCAGGAGCAACGCAACTGGTATGTACAAGACGCCTTAATCCACTTGACCATCACGACCGGACAAAATGAGGTGATAGCCGAGGCTATTTGAACCACCCCACCGCCGGCACTCGGATAGTAATCTTGGACATAGCATTTTACCAAATCACCTCATTCTTTGAGGCACATGTGAGGAACACAAATGCGAACAAGCCTGAATGGTCCCCAGGACAATATGCAACTGAAAACTCACACCCCAGAAGTGACTCGAACCCATTCTCCCAGGAGCAACGCAACTGGTATGTACAAGACGCCTTAATCCACTTGACCATCACGACCGGACAAAATGAGGTGATAGCCGAGGCTATTTGAACCACCCCACCGCCGGCACTCGGATAGTAATCTTGGGCATAGCATTTTACCAAATCACCTCATTCTTTGGGGCACACGTGAGGAACACAAATGCGAACAAGCCTGAATGGTCCCCAGGACAATATGCAACTGAAAACTCACCCCAGAAGTGACTCGAACCCATACTCCCAGGAGCAACGCAACTGGTATGTACAAGACGCCTTAATCCACTTGACCATCACGACCGGACAAAATGAGGTGATAGCCGAGGCTATTTGAACCACCCCACCGCCGGCACTCGGATAGTAATCTTGGGCATAGCATTTTACCAAATCGCCTCATTCTTTGGGGCACATGTGAGGAACACAAATGCGAACAAGCCTGAATGGTCCCCAGGACAATATGCAACTGAAAACTCACACCCCAGAAGTGACTCGAACCCATACTCCCAGGAGCAACGCAACTGGTATGTACAAGACGCCTTAATCCACTTGACCATCACGACCGGACAAAATGAGGTGATAGCCGAGGCTATTTGAACCACCCCACCGCCGGCACTCGGATAGTAATCTTGGGCATAGCATTTTACCAAATCACCTCATTCTTTGGGGCACACGTGAGGAACACAAATGCGAACAAGCCTGAATGGTCCCCAGGAAAATATGCAACTGAAAACTCACACCCCAGAAGTGACTCGAACCCATACTCCCAGGAGAAACGCAACTGGTATGTACAAGACGCCTTAATCCACTTGACCATCACGACCGGACAAAATGAGGTGATAGCCGAGGCTATTTGAACCACCCCACCGCCGGCACTCGGATAGTAATCTTGGACATAGCATTTTACCAAATCACCTCATTCTTTGGGGCACATGTGAGGAACACAAATGCGAACAAGCCTGAATGGTCCCCAGGACAATATGCAACTGAAAACTCACACCGCAGAAGTGACTCGAACCCATACTCCCAGGAGCAAGGCAACTGGTATGTACAAGACGCCTTAATCCACTTGACCATCACGACCGGACAAAATGAGGTGATAGCCGAGGCTATTTGAACCACCCCATCGCCGGCACTCGGATAGTAATCTTGGGCATAGCATTTTACCAAATCACCTTATTCTTTGGGGCACACGTGAGGAACACAAATGCGAACAAGCCTGAATGGTCCCCAGGACAATATGCAACTGAAAACTCACACCCCAGCAGTGACTCGAACCCATACTCCCAGGAGCAACGCAACTGGTATGTACAAGACGCCTTAATCCACTTGACCATCACGACCGGACAAAATGAGGTGATAGCCGAGGCTATTTGAACCACCCCACCGCCGGCACTCGGATAGTAATCTTGGACATAGCATTTTACCAAATCACCTCATTCTTTGAGGCACATGTGAGGAACACAAATGCGAACAAGCCTGAATGGTCCCCAGGACAATATGCAACTGAAAACTCACACCCCAGAAGTGACTCGAACCCATTCTCCCAGGAGCAACGCAACTGGTATGTACAAGACGCCTTAATCCACTTGACCATCACGACCGGACAAAATGAGGTGATAGCCGAGGCTATTTGAACCACCCCACCGCCGGCACTCGGATAGTAATCTTGGGCATAGCATTTTACCAAATCACCTCATTCTTTGGGGCACACGTGAGGAACACAAATGTGAACAAGCCTGAATGGTCCCCAGGACAATATGCAACTGAAAACTCACACCCCAGAAGTGACTCGAAACCCATACTCCCAGGAGCAACGCAACTGGTATGTACAAGACGCCTTAATCCACTTGACCATCACGACCGGACAAAATGAGGTGATAGCCGAGGCTATTTGAACCACCCCACCGCCGGCACTCGGATAGTAATTTTGGGCATAGCATTTTATCAAATCACCTCATTCTTTGGGGCACACGTGAGGAACACAAATGCGAACAAGCCTGAATGGTCCCCAGGACAATATGCAACTGAAAACTCACACCCCAGAAGTGATTCAAACCCATACTCCCAGGAGCAACGCAACTGGTATGTACAAGACGCCTTAATCCACTTGACCATCACGACCGGACAAAATGAGGTGATAGCCGAGGCTATTTGAACCACCCCACCGCCGGCACTCGGATAGTAATCTTGGGCATAGCATTTTACCAAATCACCTCATTCTTTGGGGCACACGTGAGGAACACAAATGCGAACAAGCCTGAATAGTCCCCAGGACAATATGCAACTGAAAACTCACACCCCAGAAGTGACTCGAACCCATACTCCCAGGAGCAACGCAACTGGTATGTACAAGACGCCTTAATCCACTTGACCATCACGACCAGACAAAATGAGGTGATAGCCGAGGCTATTTGAACCACCCCACCGCCGGCACTCGGATAGTAATCTTGGGCATAGCATTTTACCAAATCACCTCATTCTTTGGGGCACATGTGAGGAACACAAATGCGAACAAGCCTGAATGGTCTCCAGGACAATATGCAACTGAAAACTCACACCCCAGAAGTGACTCGAACCCATTCTCCCAGGAGCAACGCAACTGGTATGTACAAGACGCCTTAATCCACTTGACCATCACGACCGGACAAAATGAGGTGATCGCCGAGGCTATTTGAACCACCCCACCGCCGGCACTCGGATAGTAATCTTGGGCATAGCATTTTACCAAATCACCTCATTCTTTGGGGCACACGTGAGGAACACAAATGCGAACAAGCCTGAATGGTCCCCAGGACAATATGCAACTGAAAACTCACACCCCAGAAGTGACTCGAACCCATACTCCCAGGAGCAAGGCAACTGGTATGTACAAGACGCCTTAATCCACTTGACCATCACGACCGGACAAAATGAGGTGATAGCCGAGGCTATTTGAACCACCCCATCGCCGGCACTCGGATAGTAATCTTGGGCATAGCATTTTACCAAATCACCTTATTCTTTGGGGCACACGTGAGGAACACAAATGCGAACAAGCCTGAATGGTCCCCAGGACAATATGCAACTGAAAACTCACACCCCAGCAGTGACTCGAACCCATACTCCCAGGAGCAACGCAACTGGTATGTACAAGACGCCTTAATCCACTTGACCATCACGACCGGACAAAATGAGGTGATAGCCGAGGCTATTTGAACCACCCCACCGCCGGCACTCGGATAGTAATCTTGGACATAGCATTTTACCAAATCACCTCATTCTTTGGGGCACATGTGAGGAACACAAATGCGAACAAGCCTGAATGGTCCCCAGGACAATATGCAACTGAAAACTCACACCCCAGAAGTGACTCGAACCCATTCTCCCAGGAGCAACGCAACTGGTATGTACAAGACGCCTTAATCCACTTGACCATCACGACCGGACAAAATGAGGTGATAGCCGAGGCTATTTGAACCACCCCACCGCCGGCACTCGGATAGTAATCTTGGGCATAGCATTTTACCAAATCACCTCATTCTTTGGGGCACACGTGAGGAACACAAATGTGAACAAGCCTGAATGGTCCCCAGGACAATATGCAACTGAAAACTCACACCCCAGAAGTGACTCGAAACCCATACTCCCAGGAGCAACGCAACTGGTATGTACAAGACGCCTTAATCCACTTGACCATCACGACCGGACAAAATGAGGTGATAGCCGAGGCTATTTGAACCACCCCACCGCCGGCACTCGGATAGTAATCTTGGGCATAGCATTTTATCAAATCACCTCATTCTTTGGGGCACACGTGAGGAACACAAATGCGAACAAGCCTGAATAGTCCCCAGGACAATATGCAACTGAAAACTCACACCCCAGAAGTGACTCGAACCCATACTCCCAGGAGCAACGCAACTGGTATGTACAAGACGCCTTAATCCACTTGACCATCACGACCAGACAAAATGAGGTGATAGCCGAGGCTATTTGAACCACCCCACCGCCGGCACTCGGATAGTAATCTTGGGCATAGCATTTTACCAAATCACCTCATTCTTTGGGGCACATGTGAGGAACACAAATGCGAACAAGCCTGAATGGTCCCCAGGACAATATGCAACTGAAAACTCACACCCCAGAAGTGACTCGAACCCATTCTCCCAGGAGCAACGCAACTGGTATGTACAAGACGCCTTAATCCACTTGACCATCACGACCGGACAAAATGAGGTGATAGCCGAGGCTATTTGAACCACCCCACCGCCGGCACTCAGATAGTAATCTTGGGCATAGCATTTTACCAAATCACCTCATTCTTTGGGGCACACGTGAGGAACACAAATGCGAACAAGCCTGAATGGTCCCCAGGACAATATGCAACTGAAAACTCACACCCCAGAAGTGACTCGAACCCATACTCCCAGGAGCAACGCAACTGGTATGTACAAGACGCCTTAATCCACTTGACCATCACGACCGGACAAAATGAGGTGATAGCCGAGGCTATTTGAACCACCCCACCGCCGGCACTCAGATAGTAATCTTGGGCATAGCATTTTACCAAATCACCTCATTCTTTGGGGCACACGTGAGGAACACAAATGCGAACAAGCCTGAATGGTCCCCAGGACAATATGCAACTGAAAACTCACACCCCAGAAGTGACTCGAACCCATACTCCCAGGAGCAACGCAACTGGTATGTACAAGACGCCTTAATCCACTTGACCATCACGACCGGACAAAATGAGGTGATAGCCGAGGCTATTTGAACCACCCCACCGCCGGCACTCAGATAGTAATCTTGGGCATAGCATTTTACCAAATCACCTCATTCTTTGGGGCACACGTGAGGAACACAAATGCGAACAAGCCTGAATGGTCCCCAGGACAATATGCAACTGAAAACTCACACCCCAGAAGTGACTCGAACCCATACTCCCAGGAGCAAGGCAACTGGTATGTACAAGACGCCTTAATCCACTTGACCATCACGACCGGACAAAATGAGGTGATAGCCGAGGCTATTTGAACCACCCCATCGCCGGCACTCGGATAGTAATCTTGGGCATAGCATTTTACCAAATCACCTTATTCTTTGGGGCACACGTGAGGAACACAAATGCGAACAAGCCTGAATGGTCCCCAGGACAATATGCAACTGAAAACTCACACCCCAGCAGTGACTCGAACCCATACTCCCAGGAGCAACGCAACTGGTATGTACAAGACGCCTTAATCCACTTGACCATCACGACCGGACAAAATGAGGTGATAGCCGAGGCTATTTGAACCACCCCACCGCCGGCACTCGGATAGTAATCTTGGACATAGCATTTTACCAAATCACCTCATTCTTTGGGGCACATGTGAGGAACACAAATGCGAACAAGCCTGAATGGTCCCCAGGACAATATGCAACTGAAAACTCACACCCCAGAAGTGACTCAAACCCATTCTCCCAGGAGCAACGCAACTGGTATGTACAAGACGCCTTAATCCACTTGACCATCACGACCGGACAAAATGAGGTGATAGCCGAGGCTATTTGAACCACCCCACCGCCGGCACTCGGATAGTAATCTTGGGCATAGCATTTTACCAAATCACCTCATTCTTTGGGGCACACGTGAGGAACACAAATGTGAACAAGCCTGAATGGTCCCCAGGACAATATGCAACTGAAAACTCACACCCCAGAAGTGACTCGAAACCCATACTCCCAGGAGCAACGCAACTGGTATGTACAAGACGCCTTAATCCACTTGACCATCACGACCGGACAAAATGAGGTGATAGCCGAGGCTATTTGAACCACCCCACCGCCGGCACTCGGATAGTAATCTTGGGCATAGCATTTTATCAAATCACCTCATTCTTTGGGACACACGTGAGGAACACAAATGCGAACAAGCCTGAATGGTCCCCAGGACAATATGCAACTGAAAACTCACACCCCAGAAGTGATTCGAACCCATACTCCCAGGAGCAACGCAACTGGTATGTACAAGACGCCTTAATCCACTTGACCATCACGACCGGACAAAATGAGGTGATAGCCGAGGCTATTTGAACCACCCCACCGCCGGCACTCGGATAGTAATCTTGGGCATAGCATTTTACCAAATCACCTCATTCTTTGGGGCACACGTGAGGAACACAAATGCGAACAAGCCTGAATAGTCCCCAGGACAATATGCAACTGAAAACTCACACCCCAGAAGTGACTCGAACCCATACTCCCAGGAGCAACGCAACTGGTATGTACAAGACGCCTTAATCCACTTGACCATCACGACCAGACAAAATGAGGTGATAGCCGAGGCTATTTGAACCACCCCACCGCCGGCACTCGGATAGTAATCTTGGGCATAGCATTTTACCAAATCACCTCATTCTTTGGGGCACATGTGAGGAACACAAATGCGAACAAGCCTGAATGGTCCCCAGGACAATATGCAACTGAAAACTCACACCCCAGAAGTGACTCGAACCCATTCTCCCAGGAGCAACGCAACTGGTATGTACAAGACGCCTTAATCCACTTGACCATCACGACCGGACAAAATGAGGTGATAGCCGAGGCTATTTGAACCACCCCACCGCCGGCACTCAGATAGTAATCTTGGGCATAGCATTTTACCAAATCACCTCATTCTTTGGGGCACACGTGAGGAACACAAATGCGAACAAGCCTGAATGGTCCCCAGGACAATATGCAACTGAAAACTCACACCCCAGAAGTGACTCGAACCCATACTCCCAGGAGCAAGGCAACTGGTATGTACAAGACGCCTTAATCCACTTGACCATCACGACCGGACAAAATGAGGTGATAGCCGAGGCTATTTGAACCACCCCATCGCCGGCACTCGGATAGTAATATTGGGCATAGCATTTTACCAAATCACCTTATTCTTTGGGGCACACGTGAGGAACACAAATGCGAACAAGCCTGAATGGTCCCCAGGACAATATGCAACTGAAAACTCACACCCCAGCAGTGACTCGAACCCATACTCCCAGGAGCAACGCAACTGGTATGTACAAGACGCCTTAATCCACTTGACCATCACGACCGGACAAAATGAGGTGATAGCCGAGGCTATTTGAACCACCCCACCGCCGGCACTCGGATAGTAATCTTGGACATAGCATTTTACCAAATCACCTCATTCTTTGGGGCACATGTGAGGAACACAAATGCGAACAAGCCTGAATGGTCCCCAGGACAATATGCAACTGAAAACTCACACCCCAGAAGTGACTCGAACCCATTCTCCCAGGAGCAACGCAACTGGTATGTACAAGACGCCTTAATCCACTTGACCATCACGACCGGACAAAATGAGGTGATAGCCGAGGCTATTTGAACCACCCCACCGCCGGCACTCGGATAGTAATCTTGGGCATAGCATTTTACCAAATCACCTCATTCTTTGGGGCACACGTGAGGAACACAAATGTGAACAAGCCTGAATGGTCCCCAGGACAATATGCAACTGAAAACTCACACCCCAGAAGTGACTCGAAACCCATACTCCCAGGAGAAACGCAACTGGTATGTACAAGACGCCTTAATCCACTTGACCATCACGACCGGACAAAATGAGGTGATAGCCGAGGCTATTTGAACCACCCCACCGCCGGCACTCGGATAGTAATCTTGGGCATAGCATTTTATCAAATCACCTCATTCTTTGGGACACACGTGAGGAACACAAATGCGAACAAGCCTGAATGGTCCCCAGGACAATATGCAACTGAAAACTCACACCCCAGAAGTGACTCGAAACCCATACTCCCAGGAGCAACGCAACTGGTATGTACAAGACGCCTTAATCCACTTGACCATCACGACCGGACAAAATGAGGTGATAGCCGAGGCTATTTGAACCACCCCACCGCCGGCACTCGGATAGTAATCTTGGGCATAGCATTTTATCAAATCACCTCATTCTTTGGGACACACGTGAGGAACACAAATGCGAACAAGCCTGAATGGTCCCCAGGACAATATGCAACTGAAAACTCACACCCCAGAAGTGACTTCGAACCCATACTCCCAGGAGCAACGCAACTGGTATGTACAAGACGCCTTAATCCACTTGACCATCACGACCGGACAAAATGAGGTGATAGCCGAGGCTATTTGAACCACCCCACCGCCGGCACTCGGATAGTAATCTTGGGCATAGCATTTTACCAAATCACCTCATTCTTTGGGGCACACGTGAGGAACACAAATGCGAACAAGCCTGAATAGTCCCCAGGACAATATGCAACTGAAAACTCACACCCCAGAAGTGACTCGAACCCATACTCCCAGGAGCAACGCAACTGGTATGTACAAGACGCCTTAATCCACTTGACCATCACGACCAGACAAAATGAGGTGATAGCCGAGGCTATTTGAACCACCCCACCGCCGGCACTCGGATAGTAATCTTGGGCATAGCATTTTACCAAATCACCTCATTCTTTGGGGCACATGTGAGGAACACAAATGCGAACAAGCCTGAATGGTCCCCAGGACAATATGCAACTGAAAACTCACACCCCAGAAGTGACTCGAACCCATTCTCCCAGGAGCAACGCAACTGGTATGTACAAGACGCCTTAATCCACTTGACCATCACGACCGGACAAAATGAGGTGATAGCCGAGGCTATTTGAACCACCCCACCGCCGGCACTCAGATAGTAATCTTGGGCATAGCATTTTACCAAATCACCTCATTCTTTGGGGCACACGTGAGGAACACAAATGCGAACAAGCCTGAATGGTACCCAGGACAATATGCAACTGAAAACTCACACCCCAGAAGTGACTCGAACCCATACTCCCAGGAGCAAGGCAACTGGTATGTACAAGACGCCTTAATCCACTTGACCATCACGACCGGACAAAATGAGGTGATAGCCGAGGCTATTTGAACCACCCCATCGCCGGCACTCGGATAGTAATATTGGGCATAGCATTTTACCAAATCACCTTATTCTTTGGGGCACACGTGAGGAACACAAATGTGAACAAGCCTGAATGGTCCCCAGGACAATATGCAACTGAAAACTCACACCCCAGCAGTGACTCGAACCCATACTCCCAGGAGCAACGCAACTGGTATGTACAAGACGCCTTAATCCACTTGACCATCACGACCGGACAAAATGAGGTGATAGCCGAGGCTATTTGAACCACCCCACCGCCGGCACTCGGATAGTAATCTTGGACATAGCATTTTACCAAATCACCTCATTCTTTGGGGCACATGTGAGGAACACAAATGCGAACAAGCCTGAATGGTCCCCAGGACAATATGCAACTGAAAACTCACACCCCAGAAGTGACTCGAACCCATTCTCCCAGGAGCAACGCAACTGGTATGTACAAGACGCCTTAATCCACTTGACCATCACGACCGGACAAAATGAGGTGATAGCCGAGGCTATTTGAACCACCCCACCGCCGGCACTCGGATAGTAATCTTGGGCATAGCATTTTACCAAATCACCTCATTCTTTGGGGCACACGTGAGGAACACAAATGTGAACAAGCCTGAATGGTCCCCAGGACAATATGCAACTGAAAACTCACACCCCAGAAGTGACTCGAAACCCATACTCCCAGGAGAAACGCAACTGGTATGTACAAGACGCCTTAATCCACTTGACCATCACGACCGGACAAAATGAGGTGATAGCCGAGGCTATTTGAACCACCCCACCGCCGGCACTCGGATAGTAATCTTGGGCATAGCATTTTATCAAATCACCTCATTCTTTGGGACACACGTGAGGAACACAAATGCGAACAAGCCTGAATGGTCCCCAGGACAATATGCAACTGAAAACTCACACCCCAGAAGTGACTCGAAACCCATACTCCCAGGAGCAACGCAACTGGTATGTACAAGACGCCTTAATCCACTTGACCATCACGACCGGACAAAATGAGGTGATAGCCGAGGCTATTTGAACCACCCCACCGCCGGCACTCGGATAGTAATCTTGGGCATAGCATTTTATCAAATCACCTCATTCTTTGGGACACACGTGAGGAACACAAATGCGAACAAGCCTGAATGGTCCCCAGGACAATATGCAACTGAAAACTCACACCCCAGAAGTGATTCGAACCCATACTCCCAGGAGCAACGCAACTGGTATGTACAAGACGCCTTAATCCACTTGACCATCACGACCGGACAAAATGAGGTGATAGCCGAGGCTATTTGAACCACCCCACCGCCGGCACTCGGATAGTAATCTTGGGCATAGCATTTTACCAAATCACCTCATTCTTTGGGGCACACGTGAGGAACACAAATGCGAACAAGCCTGAATAGGTCCCCAGGACAATATGCAACTGAAAACTCACACCCCAGAAGTGACTCGAACCCATACTCCCAGGAGCAACGCAACTGGTATGTACAAGACGCCTTAATCCACTTGACCATCACGACCAGACAAAATGAGGTGATAGCCGAGGCTATTTGAACCACCCCACCGCCGGCACTCGGATAGTAATCTTGGGCATAGCATTTTACCAAATCACCTCATTCTTTGGGGCACATGTGAGGAACACAAATGCGAACAAGCCTGAATGGTCCCCAGGACAATATGCAACTGAAAACTCACACCCCAGAAGTGACTCGAACCCATTACTCCCAGGAGCAACGCAACTGGTATGTACAAGACGCCTTAATCCACTTGACCATCACGACCGGACAAAATGAGGTGATAGCCGAGGCTATTTGAACCACCCCACCGCCGGCACTCAGATAGTAATCTTGGGCATAGCATTTTACCAAATCACCTCATTCTTTGGGGCACACGTGAGGAACACAAATGCGAACAAGCCTGAATGGTCCCCAGGACAATATGCAACTGAAAACTCACACCCCAGAAGTGACTCGAACCCATACTCCCAGGAGCAAGGCAACTGGTATGTACAAGACGCCTTAATCCACTTGACCATCACGACCGGACAAAATGAGGTGATAGCCGAGGCTATTTGAACCACCCCATCGCCGGCACTCGGATAGTAATATTGGGCATAGCATTTTACCAAATCACCTTATTCTTTGGGGCACACGTGAGGAACACAAATGCGAACAAGCCTGAATGGTCCCCAGGACAATATGCAACTGAAAACTCACACCCCAGCAGTGACTCGAACCCATACTCCCAGGAGCAACGCAACTGGTATGTACAAGACGCCTTAATCCACTTGACCATCACGACCGGACAAAATGAGGTGATAGCCGAGGCTATTTGAACCACCCCACCGCCGGCACTCGGATAGTAATCTTGGACATAGCATTTTACCAAATCACCTCATTCTTTGGGGCACATGTGAGGAACACAAATGCGAACAAGCCTGAATGGTCCCCAGGACAATATGCAACTGAAAACTCACACCCCAGAAGTGACTCGAACCCATTCTCCCAGGAGCAACGCAACTGGTATGTACAAGACGCCTTAATCCACTTGACCATCACGACCGGACAAAATGAGGTGATAGCCGAGGCTATTTGAACCACCCCACCGCCGGCACTCGGATAGTAATCTTGGGCATAGCATTTTACCAAATCACCTCATTCTTTGGGGCACACGTGAGGAACACAAATGTGAACAAGCCTGAATGGTCCCCAGGACAATATGCAACTGAAAACTCACACCCCAGAAGTGACTCGAAACCCATACTCCCAGGAGAAACGCAACTGGTATGTACAAGACGCCTTAATCCACTTGACCATCACGACCGGACAAAATGAGGTGATAGCCGAGGCTATTTGAACCACCCCACCGCCGGCACTCGGATAGTAATCTTGGGCATAGCATTTTATCAAATCACCTCATTCTTTGGGACACACGTGAGGAACACAAATGCGAACAAGCCTGAATGGTCCCCAGGACAATATGCAACTGAAAACTCACACCCCAGAAGTGACTCGAAACCCATACTCCCAGGAGCAACGCAACTGGTATGTACAAGACGCCTTAATCCACTTGACCATCACGACCGGACAAAATGAGGTGATAGCCGAGGCTATTTGAACCACCCCACCGCCGGCACTCGGATAGTAATCTTGGGCATAGCATTTTATCAAATCACCTCATTCTTTGGGACACACGTGAGGAACACAAATGCGAACAAGCCTGAATGGTCCCCAGGACAATATGCAACTGAAAACTCACACCCCAGAAGTGATTCGAACCCATACTCCCAGGAGCAACGCAACTGGTATGTACAAGACGCCTTAATCCACTTGACCATCACGACCGGACAAAATGAGGTGATAGCCGAGGCTATTTGAACCACCCCACCGCCGGCACTCGGATAGTAATCTTGGGCATAGCATTTTACCAAATCACCTCATTCTTTGGGGCACACGTGAGGAACACAAATGCGAACAAGCCTGAATAGTCCCCAGGACAATATGCAACTGAAAACTCACACCCCAGAAGTGACTCGAATCCCATACTCCCAGGAGCAACGCAACTGGTATGTACAAGACGCCTTAATCCACTTGACCATCACGACCAGACAAAATGAGGTGATAGCCGAGGCTATTTGAACCACCCCACCGCCGGCACTCGGATAGTAATCTTGGGCATAGCATTTTACCAAATCACCTCATTCTTTGGGGCACATGTGAGGAACACAAATGCGAACAAGCCTGAATGGTCCCCAGGACAATATGCAACTGAAAACTCACACCCCAGAAGTGACTCGAACCCATTCTCCCAGGAGCAACGCAACTGGTATGTACAAGACGCCTTAATCCACTTGACCATCACGACCGGACAAAATGAGGTGATAGCCGAGGCTATTTGAACCACCCCACCGCCGGCACTCAGATAGTAATCTTGGGCATAGCATTTTACCAAATCACCTCATTCTTTGGGGCACACGTGAGGAACACAAATGCGAACAAGCCTGAATGGTCCCCAGGACAATATGCAACTGAAAACTCACACCCCAGAAGTGACTCGAACCCATACTCCCAGGAGCAAGGCAACTGGTATGTACAAGACGCCTTAATCCACTTGACCATCACGACCGGACAAAATGAGGTGATAGCCGAGGCTATTTGAACCACCCCATCGCCGGCACTCGGATAGTAATATTGGGCATAGCATTTTACCAAATCACCTTATTCTTTGGGGCACACGTGAGGAACACAAATGCGAACAAGCCTGAATGGTCCCCAGGACAATATGCAACTGAAAACTCACACCCCAGCAGTGACTCGAACCCATACTCCCAGGAGCAACGCAACTGGTATGTACAAGACGCCTTAATCCACTTGACCATCACGACCGGACAAAATGAGGTGATAGCCGAGGCTATTTGAACCACCCCACCGCCGGCACTCGGATAGTAATCTTGGACATAGCATTTTACCAAATCACCTCATTCTTTGGGGCACATGTGAGGAACACAAATGCGAACAAGCCTGAATGGTCCCCAGGACAATATGCAACTGAAAACTCACACCCCAGAAGTGACTCGAACCCATTCTCCCAGGAGCAACGCAACTGGTATGTACAAGACGCCTTAATCCACTTGACCATCACGACCGGACAAAATGAGGTGATAGCCGAGGCTATTTGAACCACCCCACCGCCGGCACTCGGATAGTAATCTTGGGCATAGCATTTTACCAAATCACCTCATTCTTTGGGGCACACGTGAGGAACACAAATGTGAACAAGCCTGAATGGTCCCCAGGACAATATGCAACTGAAAACTCACACCCCAGAAGTGACTCGAAACCCATACTCCCAGGAGCAACGCAACTGGTATGTACAAGACGCCTTAATCCACTTGACCATCACGACCGGACAAAATGAGGTGATAGCCGAGGCTATTTGAACCACCCCACCGCCGGCACTCGGATAGTAATCTTGGGCATAGCATTTTATCAAATCACCTCATTCTTTGGGACACACGTGAGGAACACAAATGCGAACAAGCCTGAATGGTCCCCAGGACAATATGCAACTGAAAACTCACACCCCAGAAGTGATTCGAACCCATACTCCCAGGAGCAACGCAACTGGTATGTACAAGACGCCTTAATCCACTTGACCATCACGACCGGACAAAATGAGGTGATAGCCGAGGCTATTTGAACCACCCCACCGCCGGCACTCGGATAGTAATCTTGGGCATAGCATTTTACCAAATCACCTCATTCTTTGGGGCACACGTGAGGAACACAAATGCGAACAAGCCTGAATAGTCCCCAGGACAATATGCAACTGAAAACTCACACCCCAGAAGTGACTCGAACCCATACTCCCAGGAGCAACGCAACTGGTATGTACAAGACGCCTTAATCCACTTGACCATCACGACCAGACAAAATGAGGTGATAGCCGAGGCTATTTGAACCACCCCACCGCCGGCACTCGGATAGTAATCTTGGGCATAGCATTTTACCAAATCACCTCATTCTTTGGGGCACATGTGAGGAACACAAATGCGAACAAGCCTGAATGGTCCCCAGGACAATATGCAACTGAAAACTCACACCCCAGAAGTGACTCGAACCCATTCTCCCAGGAGCAACGCAACTGGTATGTACAAGACGCCTTAATCCACTTGACCATCACGACCGGACAAAATGAGGTGATAGCCGAGGCTATTTGAACCACCCCACCGCCGGCACTTGGATAGTAATCTTGGGCATAGCATTTTACCAAATCACCTCATTCTTTGGGGCACACGTGAGGAACACAAATGCGAACAAGCCTGAATGGTCCCCAGGACAATATGCAACTGAAAACTCACACCCCAGAAGTGACTCGAACCCATACTCCCAGGAGCAACGGCAACTGGTATGTACAAGACGCCTTAATCCACTTGACCATCACGACCGGACAAAATGAGGTGATAGCCGAGGCTATTTGAACCACCCCACCGCCGGCACTCGGATAGTAATCTTGGGCATAGCATTTTACCAAATCACCTCATTCTTTGGGGCACACGTGAGGAACACAAATGCGAACAAGCCTGAATGGTCCCCAGGACAATATGCAACTGAAAACTCACACCCCAGAAGTGACTCGAACCCATACTCCCAGGAGCAACGCAACTGGTATGTACAAGACGCCTTAATCCACTTGACCATCACGACCGGACAAAATGAGGTGATAGCCGAGGCTATTTGAACCACCCCACCGCCGGCACTCGGATAGTAATCTTGGGCATAGCATTTTACCAAATCACCTCATTCTTTGGGGCACACGTGAGGAACACAAATGCGAACAAGCCTGAATGGTCCCCAGGAAAATATGCAACTGAAAACTCACACCCCAGAAGTGACTCGAACCCATACTCCCAGGAGAAACGCAACTGGTATGTACAAGACGCCTTAATCCACTTGACCATCACGACCGGACAAAATGAGGTGATAGCCGAGGCTATTTGAACCACCCCACCGCCAGCACTCAGATAGTAATCTTGGGCATAGCATTTTACCAAATCACCTCATTCTTTGGGGCACACGTGAGGAACACAAATGCGAACAAGCCTGAATGGTCCCCAGGACAATATGCAACTGAAAACTCACACCCCAGAAGTGACTCGAACCCATACTCCCAGGAGCAAGGCAACTGGTATGTACAAGACGCCTTAATCCACTTGACCATCACGACCGGACAAAATGAGGTGATAGCCGAGGCTATTTGAACCAACCCATCGCCGGCACTCGGATAGTAATCTTGGGCATAGCATTTTACCAAATCACCTCATTCTTTGGGGCACACGTGAGGAACACAAATGCGAACAAGCCTGAATGGTCCCCAGGACAATATGCAACTGAAAACTCACACCCCAGAAGTGACTCGAACCCATTCTCCCAGGAGCAACGCAACTGGTATGTACAAGACGCCTTAATCCACTTGACCATCACGACCGGACAAAATGAGGTGATAGCCGAGGCTATTTGAACCACCCCACCGCCGGCACTTGGATAGTAATCTTGGGCATAGCATTTTACCAAATCACCTCATTCTTTGGGGCACACGTGAGGAACACAAATGCGAACAAGCCTGAATGGTCCCCAGGACAATATGCAACTGAAAACTCACACCCCAGAAGTGACTCGAACCCATACTCCCAGGAGCAAGGCAACTGGTATGTACAAGACGCCTTAATCCACTTGACCATCACGACCGGACAAAATGAGGTGATAGCCGAGGCTATTTGAACCACCCCACCGCCGGCACTCGGATAGTAATCTTGGGCATAGCATTTTACCAAATCACCTCATTCTTTGGGGCACACGTGAGGAACACAAATGCGAACAAGCCTGAATGGTCCCCAGGACAATATGCAACTGAAAACTCACACCCCAGAAGTGACTCGAACCCATACTCCCAGGAGCAACGCAACTGGTATGTACAAGACGCCTTAATCCACTTGACCATCACGACCGGACAAAATGAGGTGATAGCCGAGGCTATTTGAACCACCCCACCGCCGGCACTCGGATAGTAATCTTGGGCATAGCATTTTACCAAATCACCTCATTCTTTGGGGCACACGTGAGGAACACAAATGCGAACAAGCCTGAATGGTCCCCAGGAAAATATGCAACTGAAAACTCACACCCCAGAAGTGACTCGAACCCATACTCCCAGGAGAAACGCAACTGGTATGTACAAGACGCCTTAATCCACTTGACCATCACGACCGGACAAAATGAGGTGATAGCCGAGGCTATTTGAACCACCCCACCGCCAGCACTCAGATAGTAATCTTGGGCATAGCATTTTACCAAATCACCTCATTCTTTGGGGCACACGTGAGGAACACAAATGCGAACAAGCCTGAATGGTCCCCAGGACAATATGCAACTGAAAACTCACACCCCAGAAGTGACTCGAACCCATACTCCCAGGAGCAAGGCAACTGGTATGTACAAGACGCCTTAATCCACTTGACCATCACGACCGGACAAAATGAGGTGATAGCCGAGGCTATTTGAACCAACCCATCGCCGGCACTCGGATAGTAATCTTGGGCATAGCATTTTACCAAATCACCTTATTCTTTGAGGCACACGTGAGGAACACAAATGCGAACAAGCCTGAATGGTCCCCAGGACAATATGCAACTGAAAACTCACACCCCAGCAGTGACTCGAACCCATACTCCCAGGAGCAACGCAACTGGTATGTACAAGACGCCTTAATCCACTTGACCATCATGACCGGACAAAATGAGGTGATAGCCGAGGCTATTTGAACCACCCCACCGCCGGCACTCGGATAGTAATCTTGGACATAGCATTTTACCAAATCACCTCATTCTTTGGGGCACATGTGAGGAACACAAATGCGAACAAGCCTGAATGGTCCCCAGGACAATATGCAACTGAAAACTCACACCCCAGAAGTGACTCGAACCCATTCTCCCAGGAGCAACGCAACTGGTATGTACAAGACGCCTTAATCCACTGTGACGGTAACGCGTTGGTGTTCGGCTGTTTAAGGCTAGGGGTATGGCCTCGTCACATAGTTATAAAAAAAAATAGAAAAACTGGAACTTCGTCTGTGGTAAGGTAAGGAGAAGACACACAAAACACAAGTAAAACTTTAACAATGAAATTTTAATTACGTTAAATAAATCAAACATGAAAATAATGCACAAACAAATTCTTATAATAAAATCAATGAATCAAAATAATAAGAATACTTAAATGACACAATGAAAAGTTACGTTAAGGCAAAATAATAAGAAGTGCAACAAAAGTTAAGTGGGAGGTGCTGGAATATTGGCTTAAAGCCACCACCTCTCTCAGTACACTCTAGAGTCTAGCTGGGAGGAGTGCTGGCTACGAAAGCACGGAACATTCTGAGGACTGATGTTGGGGCGACCCCAGACATCAGGTAGTATTGGGGGCGAGTGCAGGTGCAGCCAGACCGGCGACCAATCAGCGGAGTCGTAGCGATCAACGGGTAGTTTGGTGGTTGGAGTTCGAACAGGTGGCTGGTTGCATACGTTTCTGCTCACCCTGGCAAGCCTTGCTGGTGCTGGTGTTGTTGTTGGACATTTCTTCCATAGTCTTTTTATATAATTGTGAAGACGTAATTTTGGAGGGAAGAGCAGGCTCAATCTCTTGAAGGAGATTATCGTCACAACTCTCCCCCGAAGCCTGCGGTTCTGGAAGAAGTACGTCGTTATGTGGTGGAGTAATGGATAGAGTTGCTTCTACTTCATAAACTCTGGAGAGATCATGGGCTAAGATGTTGTCAGACTCTTGGTATAGCGTGTCTCCAGGTTGAATTTCTGCAGGTAGCAAGCCCATAGTAGAAGACGTTGAGATGAGAAGTGGGCGTGCTGCAGGAGGTGTAGGGTGGTGTGGTCCGTATTGATGGTGGACCGAGCACTTTTCAGGGGTGGAGTGAAGTGCTGAAGCTTCAGGATGAGGACGAGTAGCTCCTTGCCAATTGTTCCGTCGTTCCTTGTAGCAGTAGTCGCTGACAGGTGTATTCTTCTCGCCTCGTTGCTGCATCACGACACCACCATCGTCGGTACCATTGGCGTCGACATGGAGGATGAAGGGCTTATCTGACGAGGTGAGAGTGGAATTAGAAGAGGGCATAGGAGCACGATTATTATCCTGAAAGCATTTGGGAAGATCATTAAGGATTTTGGAATTAGAAAGCGCCGACTCCTTGTCAGTGCTTTCGGGAGAAGAAGCCGGGATGGTCTCACTGTGGATGTAGGGTTCTGTGAAGGTAGAACAATTAATCAAGACAGTGGGAGGAGTACCATTATATTGCTTCAGGAGGTTGACGTGGCACAGCTGGGTCTTCCGCCGCCTATCTGGAGTCTCTATCACATAATTATTATTATTCCTGCACTCTTTGACGCAGTAGGGTCCTGAAAATCTGTTTTGTAAAGGTGAACCTGGGATAGGGAAATAAGCAAGGACGAAGTCTCCCGGCTTGAATTTTCTTACTTTGCTGGTCTGGTCGTAATGAGTCTTCATTCTCACCTGGGCTTTCAATAGATTATCATGAGCAAAGCGGTGGACTCTCTCTAGAATGTGTTGAAGGTTTTGAAGAAACTGGGGCACATTCTGATGCTCACTGAAGGTGGCATCTCTGAGAGAGTCTTTGAAAGCCTTAAGGGGAGTACGGCACTTACGGCCGTAGAGCATCTCATAAGGAGATACTCCTAGGGACTCATTGGGGAGACTTCTGAAAATACACATTATTAGGTCAATCTGCTTATCCCAATCCTTTGAGGTTTCACTACAAAACTTTTTCAAGAGTGCTTTGATGGTCTGATGACTACGTTCAAGAGAACCCTGTGAAGCAGGATGATAGGGGCTGGACAATACCTGTTTGATGTTGAACTCCTCCAGTGTCCTTTTGAAGAGATCACTGGTGAAGTTGGTGCCACAGTCACTTTGAATCTCCCTGGGAAATCCGTATTGAGTGAAGATCTTCAATAGATGTTTGATAACCGTAGCAGCCGTGATGTTCTTCACTGGAACTGCTATGGGAAATCTGGTGGTAGGACACAGGATGGTTAGGATGTAGGCGTTACCTGAACTGGTCCGAGGTAAAGGACCAACACAGTCTATTATGAGTCTGTGGAAAGGTTCCGCAGGCACCTGTATGGGAATCAGTGGTGCTCTGGGAATGGAGACGTTCGGTTTGCCTGCCATCTGACATGTATGACACTGTTTTACGTACTGTTTGACGTTGTTTACCATACCTGGCCAGTAGTAGTCTTGACGAATCCCATGGTAAGTCTTGTTGAAGCCGTAGTGGGAGAATGCTCCGTGGGCCAGGTGTAGAATAGTGGGCCGCAGGCTGGTGGGAATCACAAGTTGTTCGGTGTTGGCCCAATCGTCCTCCTCCTTCAGTTTACTGGGTCTATATCTGCGGTAGAGCAAGTCGTTCTCTAGGAAGAACCCAGGAATACTGTCGGGTTGAGTCTCAGCCTGGAAAAACAATGGTGTTAAAGTAAGATCTTCCCTCTGCAACTTACGGAACTCCAACTTGGTCAGATGCGGGGGTAGTTTCTGAGGGTCTTGAGGGACAGCGGTAGCAGTAGAGTCGGCTGGCTGTGGACGTGCGTCTTGTGCACGGGTGGTCACGAGAACCGGAGGAGAAACATCATCACTCTCTTGAACCTCTGCTGGAACATACTCAAGAATAGGGTTACTTGGCACAGAGTTACACACCTGGGGTTTGTCCATGACGATCAGGTTGGTTGGTTGCAGGTCTTCTGCCAAGTCGTTGCCTAGGAGAAGTTGCACTCCAGGCATGGGAAAAGGCTTTTCCCTGACGGCGACTTGGACTTCCCCGTTCACGTAGGGACAATCCAGGTGGACTCTGGCGAGAGGGTATGGAGTGGTAGCAGTGAGGTCAGTGATGAAGACGGTTTCTCCGGTGTAGACGATGTTGGGCACAGCCGACTTCAAGATGATCGATTGTAGAGCCGCTGTGTCCCTCAAGATCTTCAATTTGAAACGTCCCTCCGGATTTGAACCGTTGGCAGAGACAGTTCCAGTATACAGGTGGTTACTGAAAAGAGAAAGATCATTAACATCAACACCAACATTCATCACAGGCTTACCGGACTTAGGAGGAGTTGGTTTGGGTCGTTGTTGGTCAGTGGTTCCCTTGTATTGAG
This sequence comes from Procambarus clarkii, assembly GCF_040958095.1. Lineage (NCBI taxonomy): Eukaryota > Metazoa > Arthropoda > Malacostraca > Decapoda > Cambaridae > Procambarus > Procambarus clarkii. The sequence continues at coordinate 36,787,078 of NC_091186.1, read as the reverse complement.
ACTTACCACACTTGTCTATGGTATGTCCATAGAGTCTACAATATTTGCAGTACAGTTGTGAACCAGCTTGATCGGGGCTCACCTTCTCGTAACTGTACCACGACTTCTTACTGGAGGATGGTTCAGGTGTCAGCCGGTGGATGAGGCTGTAAGTGTCAGCCGACTTAGCACACTTCAGGTAGTCGGTTTCTTCTTTATCTGCTAAGTAGAGGCGGACAGGAGGCGGCACACGTCTCAAGAATTCTTCAACAAGCATCAGGTTGACGAGTTCTGTAAAAGTAGAGACATGTGCTGCTTCCAGCCATTTCATGAAATACCTCCGTTTCGTGTTAGCAAACTCGAGGAAGGTAGTGGTACTTGCCTTCAGGTGGTCACGGAATTTCCTTCTATAACTTTCGGTAGAGAGGAGGTAGGCGTCTAACACTGCTTGTTTCAGAGTGTAGTAGTCATTCTCAGACGCCAAAGTACTGAGTGTGACTGCAGCTCTACCTGTAAGATGGACTCTGAGAAGTGTGGCCCATTGGTCGACAGGCCAACTGAGTTGATTAGCAAGGGTTTCAAAGGTGGTGAAAAACACATCAACTTCTGCTTCTACAAAGGATGGCATTAACTTACTTGCATGTGATATATTAAAACTGACGGGAAGATTGGCAGTAGCTTGTTGGCGTTGAGTGAAGTGGGAAGTTTCCAAGGCGATTTCACGTTGACGACACTCTAGAGCCAGAGTCGCTTGTTGCTTGTCATGTTCGCGTTGCATCTCCAACTCGCGTCGTTTGGTTTCAAGCTGTACTCGTTCCCGCTCCTGGAGTAGTGCAACCTCACGTTCTTGGAGGGCGAGTCCTCGTTCGTGTTCTTCTCTCCTCAAAGCAGCTTCACGTTCTCTGAGGGTGATTTCTCGTTCTTGTTCTTCCCTCCTCAAAGCAGCTTCGCGTTCTTGTTCTTCTCTTCGTATGGCAGCAGCTCGTTCTTGTTGTTCGAGGGCTTCCCTTTGCTGCTCACGTTCAATCTTGGCCAGCTCTAGTTTAAGTTTCATCGTTGCCAAGTCAGTTTTATCTGCAATATAGTAAGTTTCATGAGTTTCAGAGTCTATCTTACCTTGCTCTAAATAGTAATCCAGCAACAGGTTGTGTAGGTCATTTTTGTTGGCTTGGTAGGGAACTTCTAGTTGATACTCATGTGCAAGAGTTTGTAATTCAGTCCTCTTGGCACGACTTAAAGTCCCTATTTCACCTGCTGGATTTGCACGGAAAGTTTGGAGACGAAACATGGTGAAATTAGCAAATAAAGGTACACGAATGTTCAATAATGAAATGTCAGAAACAGGACAACGTGGCAACTGGTACCTATCCTGTGTGATCTTTAACAATTAACGTTAAGTGAAAGATATTAAATGATTAAATGAAATCAAGGGCGCAGGAAATCTTGTACCCGGTACTCATGTAAGAGAATAAGGGCAAGAAAATCCTACTAACAAATGAAACAAAGTTTCGAAAACAAATGAAACAGTTAAATGCTTCAAAAGTAAAATTGGTAGTCCAAGGATGTAGGCATACCTTGCCAAGTCTCTAAAGGACATAAAGCAAGTTTTTCCCACTGAATTTAATATGATACTTACAGAATTAGCGAATTTTTGTGCTCTGAAAAAATAAGCTAATTCCCTACCGTTGTATGTATCATCATCTCTGACTGACGTGTAGGGGTGCGAGGTGTCAACTGGTGACGAGAACTGCTGCTGAGGTCCCAATTCAGCAACTAAAGTTCGAGCTAGAGGAACTATGGCCCTCTTTGTCCTCCTACAGTCAGATTGCAGAAGATTGGGTACTCTTGACCCGGGGCAGACCACAGTACCAGGGTACCAATATGATGATCTGTCAGAATGAGAAATATTCAAGGGACATAGATGGTAAATACGAGTAATAACATGGAGGGAGAGATGACCAATTAAGAGTATGACTGCGGCCTACAGTCACCACGTAATCCAAAGTTGTCTCACCTTCACTATATGTTACTCTCGTAATGCACAATACACCGCACCTTATAAAAAATGAAATTGAATGAAAAATAGTAAAGCTACGTTAACAAAGTTAAATACGCTTACCATAAATTACCACTTGGCACCAGTACCTGAGTGAAGCTCCTAGGACAGGCCCCCATATAACTTGTGACGGTAACGCGTTGGTGTTCGGCTGTTTAAGGCTAGGGGTATGGCCTCGTCACATAGTTATAAAAAAAAATAGAAAAACTGGAACTTCGTCTGTGGTAAGGTAAGGAGAAGACACACAAAACACAAGTAAAACTTTAACAATGAAATTTTAATTACGTTAAATAAATCAAACATGAAAATAATGCACAAACAAATTCTTATAATAAAATCAATGAATCAAAATAATAAGAATACTTAAATGACACAATGAAAAGTTACGTTAAGGCAAAATAATAAGAAGTGCAACAAAAGTTAAGTGGGAGGTGCTGGAATATTGGCTTAAAGCCACCACCTCTCTCAGTACACTCTAGAGTCTAGCTGGGAGGAGTGCTGGCTACGAAAGCACGGAACATTCTGAGGACTGATGTTGGGGCGACCCCAGACATCAGGTAGTATTGGGGGCGAGTGCAGGTGCAGCCAGACCGGCGACCAATCAGCGGAGTCGTAGCGATCAACGGGTAGTTTGGTGGTTGGAGTTCGAACAGGTGGCTGGTTGCATACGTTTCTGCTCACCCTGGCAAGCCTTGCTGGTGCTGGTGTTGTTGTTGGACATTTCTTCCATAGTCTTTTTATATAATTGTGAAGACGTAATTTTGGAGGGAAGAGCAGGCTCAATCTCTTGAAGGAGATTATCGTCACACCACTTGACCATCACGACCGGACAAAATGAGGTGATAGCCGAGGCTATTTGAACCACCCCACCGCCGGCACTCGGATAGTAATCTTGGGCATAGCATTTTACCAAATCACCTCATTCTTTGGGGCACACGTGAGGAACACAAATGTGAACAAGCCTGAATGGTCCCCAGGACAATATGCAACTGAAAACTCACACCCCAGAAGTGACTCGAAACCCATACTCCCAGGAGCAACGCAACTGGTATGTACAAGACGCCTTAATCCACTTGACCATCACGACCGGACAAAATGAGGTGATAGCCGAGGCTATTTGAACCACCCCACCGCCGGCACTCGGATAGTAATCTTGGACATAGCATTTTACCAAATCACCTCATTCTTTGGGGCACATGTGAGGAACACAAATGCGAACAAGCCTGAATGGTCCCCAGGACAATATGCAACTGAAAACTCACACCCCAGAAGTGACTCAAACCCATTCTCCCAGGAGCAACGCAACTGGTATGTACAAGACGCCTTAATCCACTTGACCATCACGACCAGACAAAATGAGGTGATAGCCGAGGCTATTTGAACCACCCCACCGCCGGCACTCGGATAGTAATCTTGGGCATAGCATTTTACCAAATCACCTCATTCTTTGGGGCACATGTGAGGAACACAAATGCGAACAAGCCTGAATGGTCCCCAGGACAATATGCAACTGAAAACTCACACCCCAGAAGTGACTCGAACCCATTCTCCCAGGAGCAACGCAACTGGTATGTACAAGACGCCTTAATCCACTTGACCATCACGACCGGACAAAATGAGGTGATAGCCGAGGCTATTTGAACCACCCCACCGCCGGCACTCAGATAGTAATCTTGGGCATAGCATTTTACCAAATCACCTCATTCTTTGGGGCACACGTGAGGAACACAAATGCGAACAAGCCTGAATGGTCCCCAGGACAATATGCAACTGAAAACTCACACCCCAGAAGTGACTCGAACCCATACTCCCAGGAGCAAGGCAACTGGTATGTACAAGACGCCTTAATCCACTTGACCATCACGACCGGACAAAATGAGGTGATAGCCGAGGCTATTTGAACCACCCCATCGCCGGCACTCGGATAGTAATATTGGGCATAGCATTTTACCAAATCACCTTATTCTTTGGGGCACACGTGAGGAACACAAATGCGAACAAGCCTGAATGGTCCCCAGGACAATATGCAACTGAAAACTCACACCCCAGCAGTGACTCGAACCCATACTCCCAGGAGCAACGCAACTGGTATGTACAAGACGCCTTAATCCACTTGACCATCACGACCGGACAAAATGAGGTGATAGCCGAGGCTATTTGAACCACCCCACCGCCGGCACTCGGATAGTAATCTTGGACATAGCATTTTACCAAATCACCTCATTCTTTGGGGCACATGTGAGGAACACAAATGCGAACAAGCCTGAATGGTCCCCAGGACAATATGCAACTGAAAACTCACACCCCAGAAGTGACTCGAACCCATTCTCCCAGGAGCAACGCAACTGGTATGTACAAGACGCCTTAATCCACTTGACCATCACGACCGGACAAAATGAGGTGATAGCCGAGGCTATTTGAACCACCCCACCGCCGGCACTCGGATAGTAATCTTGGGCATAGCATTTTACCAAATCACCTCATTCTTTGGGGCACACGTGAGGAACACAAATGTGAACAAGCCTGAATGGTCCCCAGGACAATATGCAACTGAAAACTCACACCCCAGAAGTGACTCGAAACCCATACTCCCAGGAGCAACGCAACTGGTATGTACAAGACGCCTTAATCCACTTGACCATCACGACCGGACAAAATGAGGTGATAGCCGAGGCTATTTGAACCACCCCACCGCCGGCACTCGGATAGTAATCTTGGGCATAGCATTTTATCAAATCACCTCATTCTTTGGGACACACGTGAGGAACACAAATGCGAACAAGCCTGAATGGTCCCCAGGACAATATGCAACTGAAAACTCACACCCCAGAAGTGATTCGAACCCATACTCCCAGGAGCAACGCAACTGGTATGTACAAGACGCCTTAATCCACTTGACCATCACGACCGGACAAAATGAGGTGATAGCCGAGGCTATTTGAACCACCCCACCGCCGGCACTCGGATAGTAATCTTGGGCATAGCATTTTACCAAATCACCTCATTCTTTGGGGCACACGTGAGGAACACAAATGCGAACAAGCCTGAATAGTCCCCAGGACAATATGCAACTGAAAACTCACACCCCAGAAGTGACTCGAACCCATACTCCCAGGAGCAACGCAACTGGTATGTACAAGACGCCTTAATCCACTTGACCATCACGACCAGACAAAATGAGGTGATAGCCGAGGCTATTTGAACCACCCCACCGCCGGCACTCGGATAGTAATCTTGGGCATAGCATTTTACCAAATCACCTCATTCTTTGGGGCACATGTGAGGAACACAAATGCGAACAAGCCTGAATGGTCCCCAGGACAATATGCAACTGAAAACTCACACCCCAGAAGTGACTCGAACCCATTCTCCCAGGAGCAACGCAACTGGTATGTACAAGACGCCTTAATCCACTTGACCATCACGACCGGACAAAATGAGGTGATAGCCGAGGCTATTTGAACCACCCCACCGCCGGCACTTGGATAGTAATCTTGGGCATAGCATTTTACCAAATCACCTCATTCTTTGGGGCACACGTGAGGAACACAAATGCGAACAAGCCTGAATGGTCCCCAGGACAATATGCAACTGAAAACTCACACCCCAGAAGTGACTCGAACCCATACTCCCAGGAGCAACGCAACTGGTATGTACAAGACGCCTTAATCCACTTGACCATCACGACCGGACAAAATGAGGTGATAGCCGAGGCTATTTGAACCACCCCACCGCCGGCACTCGGATAGTAATCTTGGGCATAGCATTTTACCAAATCACCTCATTCTTTGGGGCACACGTGAGGAACACAAATGCGAACAAGCCTGAATGGTCCCCAGGACAATATGCAACTGAAAACTCACACCCCAGAAGTGACTCGAACCCATACTCCCAGGAGCAACGCAACTGGTATGTACAAGACGCCTTAATCCACTTGACCATCACGACCGGACAAAATGAGGTGATAGCCGAGGCTATTTGAACCACCCCACCGCCGGCACTCGGATAGTAATCTTGGGCATAGCATTTTACCAAATCACCTCATTCTTTGGGGCACACGTGAGGAACACAAATGCGAACAAGCCTGAATGGTCCCCAGGAAAATATGCAACTGAAAACTCACACCCCAGAAGTGACTCGAACCCATACTCCCAGGAGAAACGCAACTGGTATGTACAAGACGCCTTAATCCACTTGACCATCACGACCGGACAAAATGAGGTGATAGCCGAGGCTATTTGAACCACCCCACCGCCAGCACTCAGATAGTAATCTTGGGCATAGCATTTTACCAAATCACCTCATTCTTTGGGGCACACGTGAGGAACACAAATGCGAACAAGCCTGAATGGTCCCCAGGACAATATGCAACTGAAAACTCACACCCCAGAAGTGACTCGAACCCATACTCCCAGGAGCAACGCAACTGGTATGTACAAGACGCCTTAATCCACTTGACCATCACGACCAGACAAAATGAGGTGATAGCCGAGGCTATTTGAACCACCCCACCGCCGGCACTCGGATAGTAATCTTGGGCATAGCATTTTACCAAATCACCTCATTCTTTGGGGCACATGTGAGGAACACAAATGCGAACAAGCCTGAATGGTCCCCAGGACAATATGCAACTGAAAACTCACACCCCAGAAGTGACTCGAACCCATTCTCCCAGGAGCAACGCAACTGGTATGTACAAGACGCCTTAATCCACTTGACCATCACGACCGGACAAAATGAGGTGATAGCCGAGGCTATTTGAACCACCCCACCGCCGGCACTCGGATAGTAATCTTGGGCATAGCATTTTACCAAATCACCTCATTCTTTGGGGCACACGTGAGGAACACAAATGCGAACAAGCCTGAATGGTCCCCAGGACAATATGCAACTGAAAACTCACACCCCAGAAGTGACTCGAACCCATACTCCCAGGAGCAACGCAACTGGTATGTACAAGACGCCTTAATCCACTTGACCATCACGACCGGACAAAATGAGGTGATAGCCGAGGCTATTTGAACCACCCCACCGCCGGCACTCGGATAGTAATCTTGGGCATAGCATTTTACCAAATCACCTCATTCTTTGGGGCACACGTGAGGAACACAAATGCGAACAAGCCTGAATGGTCCCCAGGAAAATATGCAACTGAAAACTCACACCCCAGAAGTGACTCGAACCCATACTCCCAGGAGAAACGCAACTGGTATGTACAAGACGCCTTAATCCACTTGACCATCACGACCGGACAAAATGAGGTGATAGCCGAGGCTATTTGAACCACCCCACCGCCAGCACTCAGATAGTAATCTTGGGCATAGCATTTTACCAAATCACCTCATTCTTTGGGGCACACGTGAGGAACACAAATGCGAACAAGCCTGAATGGTCCCCAGGACAATATGCAACTGAAAACTCACACCCCAGAAGTGACTCGAACCCATACTCCCAGGAGCAAGGCAACTGGTATGTACAAGACGCCTTAATCCACTTGACCATCACGACCGGACAAAATGAGGTGATAGCCGAGGCTATTTGAACCACCCCATCGCCGGCACTCGGATAGTAATATTGGGCATAGCATTTTACCAAATCACCTTATTCTTTGGGGCACACGTGAGGAACACAAATGCGAACAAGCCTGAATGGTCCCCAGGACAATATGCAACTGAAAACTCACACCCCAGCAGTGACTCGAACCCATACTCCCAGGAGCAACGCAACTGGTATGTACAAGACGCCTTAATCCACTTGACCATCACGACCGGACAAAATGAGGTGATAGCCGAGGCTATTTGAACCACCCCACCGCCGGCACTCGGATAGTAATCTTGGACATAGCATTTTACCAAATCACCTCATTCTTTGGGGCACATGTGAGGAACACAAATGCGAACAAGCCTGAATGGTCCCCAGGACAATATGCAACTGAAAACTCACACCCCAGAAGTGACTCGAACCCATTCTCCCAGGAGCAACGCAACTGGTATGTACAAGACGCCTTAATCCACTTGACCATCACGACCGGACAAAATGAGGTGATAGCCGAGGCTATTTGAACCACCCCACCGCCGGCACTCGGATAGTAATCTTGGGCATAGCATTTTACCAAATCACCTCATTCTTTGGGGCACACGTGAGGAACACAAATGTGAACAAGCCTGAATGGTCCCCAGGACAATATGCAACTGAAAACTCACACCCCAGAAGTGACTCGAAACCCATACTCCCAGGAGAAACGCAACTGGTATGTACAAGACGCCTTAATCCACTTGACCATCACGACCGGACAAAATGAGGTGATAGCCGAGGCTATTTGAACCACCCCACCGCCGGCACTCGGATAGTAATCTTGGGCATAGCATTTTATCAAATCACCTCATTCTTTGGGACACACGTGAGGAACACAAATGCGAACAAGCCTGAATGGTCCCCAGGACAATATGCAACTGAAAACTCACACCCCAGAAGTGATTCGAACCCATACTCCCAGGAGCAACGCAACTGGTATGTACAAGACGCCTTAATCCACTTGACCATCACGACCGGACAAAATGAGGTGATAGCCGAGGCTATTTGAACCACCCCACCGCCGGCACTCGGATAGTAATCTTGGGCATAGCATTTTACCAAATCACCTCATTCTTTGGGGCACACGTGAGGAACACAAATGCGAACAAGCCTGAATAGTCCCCAGGACAATATGCAACTGAAAACTCACACCCCAGAAGTGACTCGAACCCATACTCCCAGGAGCAACGCAACTGGTATGTACAAGACGCCTTAATCCACTTGACCATCACGACCAGACAAAATGAGGTGATAGCCGAGGCTATTTGAACCACCCCACCGCCGGCACTCGGATAGTAATCTTGGGCATAGCATTTTACCAAATCACCTCATTCTTTGGGGCACATGTGAGGAACACAAATGCGAACAAGCCTGAATGGTCCCCAGGACAATATGCAACTGAAAACTCACACCCCAGAAGTGACTCGAACCCATTCTCCCAGGAGCAACGCAACTGGTATGTACAAGACGCCTTAATCCACTTGACCATCACGACCGGACAAAATGAGGTGATAGCCGAGGCTATTTGAACCACCCCACCGCCGGCACTTGGATAGTAATCTTGGGCATAGCATTTTACCAAATCACCTCATTCTTTGGGGCACACGTGAGGAACACAAATGCGAACAAGCCTGAATGGTCCCCAGGACAATATGCAACTGAAAACTCACACCCCAGAAGTGACTCGAACCCATACTCCCAGGAGCAACGCAACTGGTATGTACAAGACGCCTTAATCCACTTGACCATCACGACCGGACAAAATGAGGTGATAGCCGAGGCTATTTGAACCACCCCACCGCCGGCACTCGGATAGTAATCTTGGGCATAGCATTTTACCAAATCACCTCATTCTTTGGGGCACACGTGAGGAACACAAATGCGAACAAGCCTGAATGGTCCCCAGGACAATATGCAACTGAAAACTCACACCCCAGAAGTGACTCGAACCCATACTCCCAGGAGCAACGCAACTGGTATGTACAAGACGCCTTAATCCACTTGACCATCACGACCGGACAAAATGAGGTGATAGCCGAGGCTATTTGAACCACCCCACCGCCGGCACTCGGATAGTAATCTTGGGCATAGCATTTTACCAAATCACCTCATTCTTTGGGGCACACGTGAGGAACACAAATGCGAACAAGCCTGAATGGTCCCCAGGAAAATATGCAACTGAAAACTCACACCCCAGAAGTGACTCGAACCCATACTCCCAGGAGAAACGCAACTGGTATGTACAAGACGCCTTAATCCACTTGACCATCACGACCGGACAAAATGAGGTGATAGCCGAGGCTATTTGAACCACCCCACCGCCAGCACTCAGATAGTAATCTTGGGCATAGCATTTTACCAAATCACCTCATTCTTTGGGGCACACGTGAGGAACACAAATGCGAACAAGCCTGAATGGTCCCCAGGACAATATGCAACTGAAAACTCACACCCCAGAAGTGACTCGAA
>NC_091186.1:36754071-36776500 GCF_040958095.1 Procambarus clarkii | reverse complement strand
ATATTTTGCCGTTTTCCACGTTTTTGTGAATTTTCAGTCCATGGGTTTTAATTCATACATATACGATAAAAATGATGCAAACACATAATTGATTAGATAATAACCTTAAATACTTCATTTTCAATCAACTATTTGTTTCTCAATAAAATACTGAATATGATATTGAAAAGGGGAGAAGTTCTGGTTTTATTGCATATATCGACGTTTCAGCCGGAATAGAGCGATTTTCGTGTACATCTTCCATCGGTAATATAAATGGAAAACGAGGAACATTTTAGTTAATTCTAATGAAAACACTTTGATTTTTATCATTTGTATTGGAGACAACATTGTCATATGTCTTTTCTTGGATCCAAATAATACGAAACCTCGCTCTATGATTTAAAGTTAAAATCCTCAAATATGGTTAAATAGTGACTTTTTTCACGTTTTTCATGTAGTTTGATATTACGTAAATATATTCATTTTTACCATTATTTCGATACTATTTCATGTAGTGTCACGATATGTGATTTGCCCATCAAATCTCAGAATTTCGCGTAATATTGCATTTTAAGCAAGTTTTCTTGCATTTTGCTTCGTACGAAAAATCATCGAATTTAGCAATATTTTGACGTTTATCATCCCCTTTTCCTTCATGTGATTTAAACAAAATATCATCGAATTAGGCAATATTTTGCCGTTTTCCACGTTTTTGTGAATTTTCAGTCCATGGGTATTAATTCATATATATACGATAAAAATGATGCAAACACATAATTGATTAGATAATAACCTTAAATACTTCATTTTCAATCAACTATTTGTTTCTCGTTAAAATACTGAGTATGATGTTGAAAAGGGGAGAAGTTCTGTTTTTATTGCATATATCGACGTTTCAGCCGGAATAGAGCGATTTTCGTGTACATCTTCCATCGTAATATAAACGGAAAACAGGAACATTTTAGTTAATTCTAATGAAAACACTTTGATTTTTATCATTTGTATTGGAAACAACATTGTCATATGTCTTTTCTTGGATCCAAATTATACGAAACCTCGCTCTATGATTTAAAGTTAAAATCCTCAAATATGGTTAAATAGTGACTTTTTTCACGTTTTTCATGTAGTTTGATATTACGTAAATATATTCATTTTTACCATTATTTCGATACTATTTCATGTAGTATCACGATATGTGATTTGGCCTTGAAATCTCAGAATTTCGCATAATATTGCATTTTAAGCAAGTTTTCTTGCATTTTGTTTCGTACGAAAAATCATCGAATTTAGCAATATTTTGACGTTTATCATCCCCTTTTCCTTCGTGTCATTTAAACAAAATATCATCGAATTAGGCAATATTTTTCCGTTTTCCACGTTTTTTGAATTATCAGTCCATGGGTTTTAATTCATACATATACGATAAAAATGATGCAAACACATAATTGATTAGATAATAACCTTAAATACTTCATTTTCAATCAACTATTTCTTTCTCGTCAAAATACTGAGTAAGATATTGAAAGGGGAAGTAGTTCTGATTTTATTGCATATATCGACGTTTCAGCCGGATAGAGAGCGGTTTTCGTGTACATCTTCCATCGGTAATATAAACGGAAAATCAGAACAGTTTAGTTAATTCTAATGAAAACACATTGATTTTTATCATTTGTATTGGAAACAACATTGTCATATGTCTTTTCTTGGATCCAAATAATACGAAACCTCGCTCTATGATTTAAAGTAAAATCCTCAAATATGGTTAAATAGTGACTTTTTCACGTTTCATGTAGTTTGATATTACGTAAATATATTCATTTTTACCATTATTTCGATACTATTTCATGTAGTATCACGATGTGTGATTTGGCCTTGAAATCTCAGAATTTCGCATAATATTGCATTTCAAGCAAGTTTTCTTGCATTTTGTTTCGTACGAAAAATCATCGAATTTAGCAATATTTTGACGTTTATCATCCTTTTCCTTCATGTGATTTAAACAAAATATCATCGAATTAGGCAATATTTTGCCGTTTTCCACGTTTTTGTAATTTTCAGTCCATGGGTATTAATTCATATACATACGATAAAAATGATGCAAACACATAATTGATTATAATAACCTTAAATACTTCATTTTCAATCATCTATTTGTTTCTCGTTAAAATACTGAGTAAGATATTGAAAGGGGAGAAGTTCGGTTTTTATTGCACATATCGACGTTTCAGCCGGATTAGAGCGGTTTTCGTGTACATCTTCCCTCGTAATATAAACGGAAAATCAGAACATTTTAGTTAATTCTAATGAAAACACTTGATTTTTATCATTTGTATTGGAAACAACATTGTCATGTCTTTTCTTGTATCCAAATAATACGAAACCTCGCTCAATGATTTGAAGTTAAAATCCTCAAATATGGTTAAAATAGTGACTTTTTCACGTTTTTCATGAGTTTGATATTACGTAAATATATTCATTTTTACCAATATTCGATACTATTTCATGTAGTATCACGATATGTGATTTGGCCTTGAAATCTCAGAATTTCGCATAATATTGCATTTTAAGCAAGTTTTCTTGCATTTTGTTTCGTACGAAAAATCATCGAATTTAGCAATATTTTGACGTTTATCATCCCCTTTTCCTTCATGTCATTTAAACAAAATATCATCGAATTAGGCAATATTTTGCCGTTTTCAACGTTTTTGTGAATTTTCAGTCCATTTGTAGAAAAGACATATGATTCATATATATACGATAAAAATGATGCAAACACATAATTGATTAGATAATAACCTTAAATACTTCATTTGCAATAATCTATTTGTTTCTCGTCAAAATACTGAGTAAGATATTGAAAAGGGGATAAGTTCGGTTTTTATTGCATATATCGACGTTTCAGCCGGATTAGAGAGGTTTTACGTGTACATCTTCCCTCGTTAATATAAACGGAAAAAGAATATTAGTTAATTCTAATGAAAACACTTGTTTTTTATCATTTGTATTGGAAACAATATTGTCATATGTCTTTTCTTGGAACTAAATAATACGAAACCTCGCTCTATGATTTGAAGGTAAAATCCTCAAATATGGTAAATAGTGACTTTTTCACGTTAATCATGTAGTTTGATATTACGCAAATATATTCATTTTTACCAATATTTCGATACTATTTCATGTAGTATCACGATATGTGATTTGGCCTTCAAATCTCAGAATTTCGCATAATATCGCATTTTAAGCAAGTTTTCTTGCATTTTGTTTCGTACGAAAAATCATCGAATTAGCAATATTTTAACGTTTATCATCTCCTTTTCCTTCATGTGATTTAAACAAAATATCATCGAATTAGGCAATATTTTGCCGTTTTCCACGTTTTTGTGAATTTTCGTCCATGGGTATAATTCATATATACGATAAAAATGATGCAAACTTATAATTGATTATATAACCTTAAATACTTCATTTTCAATCAACTATTTCTTTCTCGTTAAAATACTGAGTAAGATATTGAAAGGGGGGAGAAGTTCTGATTTTATTGCATATATTGACGTTTCCGCCGGAATAGAGCGGTTTTCGTGTACATCTTCCATCGGTAATATAAACGGAAAATCAGGAACATTTTAGTTAATTTAATGAAAACACATTGATTTTTATCATTTGTATTGGAAACAACATTGTCATATGTCTTTTCTTGGATCTAAATAATACGAAACCTCGCTCTATGATTTGAAGGTAAAATCCTCAAATATGGTAAAATAGTAACTTTTTCACGTTAATCATGCAGTTTGATATTACGCAAATATATTCATTTTTACCAATATTCCGATACTATTTCATGTAGTGTCACGATATGTGATTTGCCCATCAAATCTCAGAATTTCGCGTAATATTGCATTTTAAGCAAGTTTTCTTGCATTTTGCTTCGTACGAAAAATCATCGAATTAGCAATATTTTGACGTTTATCATCCCCTTTTCCTTCATGTGATTTAAACAAAATATCATCGAATTAGGCAATATTTTGCCGTTTTTCCACGTTTTTGTGAATTTTCAGTCCATGGGTATTAATTCATATATATACGATAAAAATGATGCAAACACATAATTGATTAGATACTAACCTTAAATACTTCATTTTCAATCAACTATTTGTTTCTCGTTAAAATACTGAGTATGATATTGAAAAGGGGAGAAGTTCTGTTTTTATTGCATATATCGACGTTTCAGCCGGAATAGAGCGATTTTCGTGTACATCTTCCATCGGTAATATAAACGGAAAACCAGGAACATTTTAGTTAATTCTAATGAAAACACTTTGATTTTTATCATTTGTATTGGAAACAACATTGTCATATGTCTTTTCTTGGATCCAAATTATACGAAACCTCGCTCTATGATTTAAAGTTAAAATCCTCAAATATGGTTAAATAGTGACTTTTTTCACGTTTTTCATGTAGTTTGATATTACGTAAATATATTCATTTTTACCATTATTTCGATACTATTTCATGTAGTATCACGATATGTGATTTGGCCTTGAAATCTCAGAATTTCGCATAATATTGCATTTTAAGCAAGTTTTCTTGCATTTTGTTTCGTACGAAAAATCATCGAATTAGCAATATTTTCACGTTATCATCTCCTTTTCCTTCATGTGATTTAAACAAAATATCATCGAATTAGGCAATATTTTGCGTTTTCCACGTTTTTGTAATTTTCAGTCCATGGGTTTAATTCATACATATACGATAAAAATATGCAAACACATAATTGATTAGATAATAACCTTAAATACTTCATTTTCAATGAACTATTTGTTTCTCGTTAAAATACTGAGTAAGATATTGAAAGGGGGAAGTTCGATTTTATTGCATATATCGACGTTTCAGCCGGATAGAGCGGTTTTCGTGTACATCTTCCCTCGTAATATAAACGGAAAATCAGAACATTTTAGTTAATTCTAATGAAAACACATTGATTTTTATCATTTGTATTGGAAACAACATTGTCATATGTCTTTTCTTGGATCTAAATAATACGAAACCTCGCTCTATGATTTGAAGTAAAATCCTCAAATATGGTAAATAGTACTTTTTCACGTTTCATGCAGTTTGATATTACGCAAATATATTCATTTTTACCAATATTCGATACTATTTCATGTAGTGTCACGATATGTGATTTGCCTCAAATCTCAGAATTTCGCGTAATATTGCATTTTAAGCAAGTTTTCTTGCATTTTGTTTCGTACGAAAAATCATCGAATTAGCAATATTTTGACGTTTATCATCCCTTTTCCTTCATGTGATTTAAACAAAATATCATCGAATTAGGCAATATTTTGCCGTTTTCCACGTTTTTGTGAATTTTCAGTCCATGGGTATAATTCATATATATACGATAAAAATGATGCAAACATAATTGATTATACTAACCTTAAATACTTCATTTTCAATCAACTATTTCTTTCTCGTTAAAATACTGAGTATGATATTGAAAGGGGAGAAGTTCTGTTTTATTGCATATATCGACGTTTCAGCCGGAATAGAGCGATTTTCGTGTACATCTTCCATCGGTAATATAAACGGAAAATCAGGAACATTTTAGTTAATTTAATGAAAACACTTTGATTTTTATCATTTGTATTGGAAACAACATTGTCATATGTCTTTTCTTGGATCCAAATTACGAAACCTCGCTCTATGATTTAAGTAAAATCCTCAAATATGGTTAAATAGTACTTTTTCACGTTTCATGTAGTTTGATATTACGTAAATATATTCATTTTTACCATATTCGATACTATTTCATGTAGTATCACGATATGTGATTTGCCTCAAATCTCAGAATTTCGCATAATATTGCATTTTAAGCAAGTTTTCTTGCATTTTGTTCGTACGAAAAATCATCGAGTTTAGCAATATTTTGACGTTTATCATCCCCTTTTCCTTCATGTGATTTAAACAAAATATCATCGAATTAGGCAATATTTTGCCGTTTTTCCACGTTTTTGTAATTTTCAGTCCATGGGTATTAATTCATATACATACGATAAAAATGATGCAAACACATAATTGATTAGATAATAACCTTAAATACTTCATTTTCAATCAACTATTTGTTTCTCGTTAAAATACTGAGTAATATTGAAAAGGGGAGAAGTTCTGTTTTATTGCACATATCGACGTTTCAGCCGGATAGAGCGATTTTCGTGTACATCTTCCATCGTAATATAAACGGAAAACAGAACATTTTAGTTAATTCTAATGAAAACACTTTGATTTTTATCATTTGTATTGGAAACAACATTGTCATATGTCTTTTCTTGGATCCAAATATACGAAACCTCGCTCTATGATTTAAGTTAAAATCCTCAAATATGGTTAAATAGTGACTTTTTTCACGTTTTTCATGTAGTTTGATATTACGTAAATATATTCATTTTTACCATTATTTCGATACTATTTCATGTAGTATCACGATATGTGATTTGGCCTTCAAATCTCAGAATTTCGCATAATATCGCATTTTAAGCAAGTTTTCTTGCATTTTGTTTCGTACGAAAAATCATCGAATATAGCAATATTTTCACGTTAATCATCTCCTTTTCCTTCATGTGATTTAAACAAAATATCATCGAATTAGGCAATATTTTGACGTTTTCCACGTTTTTGTGAATTTTCAGTCCATGGGTTTTAATTCATACATATACGATAAAAATATTGCAAACACATAATTGATTAGATAATAACCTTAAATACTTCATTTTCAATGAACTATTTCTTTCTCGTTAAAATACTGAGTAAGATATTGAAAGGGGGGAGAAGTTCTGATTTTATTGCATATATCGACGTTTCAGCCGGAATAGAGCGGTTTTCGTGTACATCTTCTATCGGTAATATAAACGGAAAATCAGGAACATTTTAGTTAATTCTAATGAAAACACATTGATTTTTATCATTTGTATTGGAAACAACATTGTCATATGTCTTTTCTTGGATCTAAATAATACGAAACCTCGCTCTATGATTTGAAGGTAAAATCCTCAAATATGGTAAAATAGTAACTTTTTCACGTTAATCATGTAGTTTGATATTACGCAAATATATTCATTTTTACCAATATTCCGATACTATTTCATGTAGTATCACGATATGATATTTGCCCTTCAAATCTCAGAATTTCGCGTAATATTGCATTTTAAGCAAGTTTTCTTGCATTTTGTTTCGTACGAAAAATCATCGAATATAGCAATATTTTGACGTTTATCATCCCCTTTTCCTTCATGTGATTTAAACAAAATATCATCGAATTAGGCAATATTTTGCCGTTTTTCCACGTTTTTGTGAATTTTCAGTCCATGGGTATTAATTCATATATATACGATAAAAATGATGCAAACACATAATTGATTAGATAATAACCTTAAATACTTCATTTTCAATCAACTATTTGTTTCTCGATAAAATACTGAATATGATATTGAAAAGGGGAGAAGTTCTGTTTTTATTGCATATATCGACGTTTCAGCCGGAATAGAGCGATTTTCGTGTACATCTTCCATCGGTAATATAAACGGAAAACCAGGAACATTTTAGTTAATTCTAATGAAAACACTTTGATTTTTATCATTTGTATTGGAAACAACATTGTCATATGTCTTTTCTTGGATCCAAATAATACGAAACCTCGCTCTATGATTTAAAGTTAAAATCCTCAAATATGGTTAAATAGTGACTTTTTTCACGTTTTTCATGTAGTTTGATATTACGTAAATATATTCATTTTTACCATTATTTCGATACTATTTCATGTAGTATCACGATATGTGATACTGAGAGGTCAGCCTACACATGAGAAACTCTCCAGACACAAAACAGAACGCTTTAAAAGAGACTAACTCGTCTATGCCTTCAAATGCCCACTTGGGGACTGTAAGCTCCAAAAAACCCAGTATATAGGCAAGACAACAACATCTCTTTCTAGGCGTTTAACGATGCATAAGCAACAGGGCTCCATTAAGGAACATATAATCTCTTCCCACAACCAAACCATCGCCAGAGAAATCCTAGTAAACAACACAGAAATCATCGATAGATACAGCGATAGCAGGCGGCTTGACGTTTGCGAGGCACTACACATCAAGAAGTCAACACCAGCAATCAACAGCCAATTATTGCACAACTATATTCTACCCACCTCAAGACTCCGCTCCAATATAGAAGCATCAAGAAATATGGACCAATAGGCTTTCTACAAACACTTCTATTCAATACCCACTGTTTGTGTTCTGTCTTGTGTTGATACTTTTAATACCCTATTAATATCCCCTCTTGTTCTGTCTTGTGTTAATGCCACATCACCCCTCCCACCTCACTCAAATGTAGATATAAAATCGGAGATACGTAAGTTCTAATCAGTTGTGTATTTGTGAACTAAAGTCTTTGAAAATGTAATAAGTTTTACGAAACGCGCCCGTGTCGCGTCAGACTAGAAATAAAAATGAATTTTGGAGAATTGATTTTTGATTTACCTCCAACAGTGAAGCGTAATGTACGAAAGATTGAGAAAATTCGTGTTAGAATTATTAATCTTACTTTTTCGGTCATATTTAATAATATATGTCTACAGGAAAGACTGCTACCAAAATATACTAATATATATATATATATATATATATATATATATATATATATATATAATATATAATAATATATATATACAGTGGTACCTCGGAATGATTGTCCCTGTATGCGAGGTTTTCAGAAGGCGAGCAGTATTTACTCCAAAAATTTGTCTCGGAAGGCGAGGGTTACTTCGGGACGCGAGTTTGTTGATACGCGTACAGGCCGACCTAGCGCGTGGTGGTTCGGCGATCGTCGCCCCTCTTCCCCGCCGCCCGTCAGTTTACCATTGTCTCGCGCTCAGTGACTACCCCCACATCAATTCTTCTCGCGGATTTTCAGTGTTTTGTTGGATTTTTGGTGATTTGTCTATACAATTTGTTATTATATATCTCACCATGGGTCCCAAGAAAGCCAGTGGTAAGGATAAAGGCCAGAAAGCTCATGTGAGGATGACAATAGAGGAGAAACAAGAGATCATTCGGAAGCATGAGAACGGTACACGTGTTGTTGAACTTTGTAGGCAGTACAACAAAGCCACATCAACAATATGCACTATACTTAAGAAGAAAAATAAGATTATGGGTGCTAAAGTGGCAAAAGGAGTAAGAACATTAACGGCACAAAGACCACAAATACTTGAAGAAGTGGAAAAGTTGTTATTAAATTGGATACACGACAAGGAGTTGAGGGGTGATAGTGTTTCGGAGGCCATTATTTGTGAGAAAGCCAGGGTGTTGCATGAAGACCTTCTAAAGAATACCCCTGCAACGAGTGATGCAGATAAGAAAGAGTTTAAGGCAAGCAGGGGCTGGTTTGAAAAATTTAGAAAGAGAAGTGGTATCCATAGTGTTACAAGGCATGGGGTTATGTGATGTGATTATGGAAGGGGACTCCCCTTCCAAACAGTAACTCCTCTCCTCCTCCCCCCTCCTCACCATCTTCCATACGCCTACAGCACTCGACAGCAAGGTAAGTAATAACTGGAACATAGTTTTGTAGGTTTATTTAGATGAATTAGGTATAAAAATTTAGTTTGATGTGGGGTTTTTGGGGTAGTCAGGAACGGATTAATTCATTTCCCTTTATTTCTTATGGGGAAATTAACTTCGGAATGCGAGTTTTCGGAATGCGAGGCGTCTCCAGGAACGGAGTAAACTCGTATTCTGAGGTATGCCTGTATATATAATATATATATGTGTGTCACATATATAAGCCCCATAATTTTGAGCATAGTGATGAACCCCAAGCGCTCCATCGCCCAGTGCCCAAAATTTGCTCAACTTCCCAGCTCCATCACGGCTAAAGTATGTCACGTACAATATTTATTTTTTAGTTTCCCGTGATCAGAGACTTTATTTTAACATTAGAAGAAAAAAAAAATTTGCCAAGAATTTATTTCCTGCACACAGAGGGGGGTGCCATATTTGGAGCCCGAGCAACACAGTGACTAATAAGGATACAAAGTATGCTCTCGGACACAAGTTCGAATCCTCGTCACGGCCCCTTGTGGATTTGTTCATACAAAGGCTAGTAGAACACTAGAAAACTTCAAGAAATATTCAATTAAAGATGCAATTTACAACTAGGTCAAAGAATGGAGCGAGTTAAAGGTCACCTCATTAAAGAATGCATGGAATAAAATTCTGAGTCCGGTACCTGGTTAGAATGAAGATGAAGATTACTATGATTTTGAGGGCTATGATAATGCGATTTTTGAGACATTCAGAGATGCATGTGAGGAAGATTTGCAACTTTCTGATGTGAATGAGTGGTTAGATAATGATGCTGATGATCCAGGTTATGGTGAATTAACTGATGACGAGATTATCTAATCTGTTACTGGTAATAATGATGAAGATGTGGAAGAGGAAGATGATAGTGTGTTACCTATTCCATATGCTGCATCATTGCAAAAGGTTAATGATCTGCTTAATTTGGTTGCTGTAACTGATAATGAAGAGCTGACAGATTATTACCTGCACCTAAAGGACATGAAAGATATTATAATGAAGCTCACAACAAAGAAACAATCTAAGATTCCAAAGCTTTTGGTACGATTTCACAGTAGGCCTACAGGACCAGCACCCAGCACAAGCAGGGACACACCTGTGGATGCCTAGGCAACCGGACCAGCACCCAGCACTAGCAAGGACTCACCTTCCAAGAATGCCCAGGCAACTGGACCAGCACCCAGCACTAGCAAGGACTCACCTTCCAAGGATGCTCAGGCAACTGGACCAGCACCCAGCACAAGCAGGGACACACCTGTGGATGCCCAGGCAACTGGACTAGCACCCAGCACTAACAAGGACTCACCTTCCGAGGATGCCCAGGCCACTAGACTAGCACCCAGCACTAGCAAGGACTCACCTTCCAAGGATGTCCAGGCAACTGGACCAGCACCCAGCACTAGCAAGGACACACCTTCCGAAGATGCCCAGGCAACTGGACCAGCACCCAGCACTAGCAAGGACTCACCTTCCAAGAATGCCCAGGCAACTGGACCAGCACCCAGCACTAGCAAGGACTCACCTTCCAAGGATGCTCAGGCAACTGGACCAGCACCCAGCACTAGCAAGGACACACCTTCCAAGGATGCCCAGGCAACTGGACCAGCACCCAGCACTAGCAAGGACTCACCTTCCGAGGATGTCCAGGCAACTGGACCAGCACCCAGCACTAGCAAGGACTCACCTTCCAAGGATGCCCAGGCAACTGGACTAGCACCCAGCACTAGCAAGGACACACCTTCCAAGGATGCTCAGGCCACTAGACCAGCACCCAGCACTAGCAAGGACTCACCTTCCGAGGATGCCCAGGCAACTGGACCAGCACCCAGCACTAGCAAGGACTCACCTTCCAAGGATGCTCAGGCAACTGGACCAGCACCCAGCACTAGCAAGGACTCACCTTCCGAGGATGCCCAGGCAACTGGACCAGCACCCAGCACTAGCCATAACTTACCTGGGAGTACCAATTGAGCTGTACAGCACAGTTCTAATGACATTAAATGTACAAAGTGTAGTTTATATGATATAAGTGTACTGCAGTAGTGTGATTCTAGTGGTCTGTACTTTATGTACAGACTGTAGAGTATAATGTACATTTGTTAGAAGAGTTACTGTTCTTTAAACAATTTATATTCATATGTGTGGCACTCTCAGGATATTAAGGCTAACAAAGTTTGCACACAACTCAACTGGTAGGGTAAGTACAGTACTGTAACGTGCAATATCAATTTATTTCATTGCAATACAAATTCTTTATTATTTAAATTTTTCATAAGGCAAATGTGGACTGGCATATGCATTAATGTGATTGTATTTTTTTTTTTTTGGGGGGGGGGAAGGGGGTTGCTGGGGCCGAACAGATGGAATGAATTCCACACTGGAATGAATCGGCTATGCCCCATATAGTTCATTCAAGCGAGTACACATTTAATTTCTACATTTACTGTCTACATTTAATGTCATCTAATTTCATGCATTTCTTTGATAAAGTGTTTACTCGTGTCCTTTATGGTCTTGGTTATTTGAAACTGTTGGCCAAATTAACCTTAAATTATAGTATGTTACTGTATGTTCTGATATGTTCAAAGAAAATGTTATGAGGAATAGTTCACTTGCTTTTCTAAATTACACCTTGTATTTCCATTCTATAATTAATGTAAATAAACTACTGTACTGATGCTAGAACTACTGACTCCATAATGTAATAGTCTATGCTTGTCATCCTTAAGTATCACCTTCTTTGTATTAATTTTTTATTTTCCTTGAACATTCTCAATTTGTTAGCTTACTTCTCTAATAGTACTAAGTGTTTTACCCTGTCACAACATAAATTAAAAAAATTCTATATTATTATTAATTTTGCCCGAAACGCTTTGCGTAATAGTGGCTTCATTAGTATGTGTAACTTCTGTCCCTTCAATTGAACAATATTCTTATGTTCTTTGTACACACAATCTTTTGAATAAATAATAATATTATTATTATTATTTACACAAAAAATCACACTAAAGTGATATACATCAATGAGAAAATTCCCTCGGGCTGGGAGATGCATTACCTCACAGCCTCAGTGGATTGTTCATGATGTATATCACCTTAGTGTGATTTTCTGTGTATCTGAAGTTGTGCATACAGTGTTGAACAACAGTACTTTATCCTTCACGTGAGTGCTTGGGGTCTTACATAAAACTTGGACTGGCATCAGGACTGTGATATCAGGATATCACAGACTTCCTGTGATATCAGTAGAAATCCGATTGTAAGAAAGTCAGTGGTGGTACAGTAGTAGAGTATGCAGCTGGCAATGCCTTGGTCATGGGTTTGCAACACCACACAGTCCCAGTGGAATTTCTCATAATTATTATTATAAAAAGTTATCATTATTCGATAGGCCAATGTCCACACCCCAACAATGCCATTGGCATATAATTTACCCCAACAATTCTACTGGCCTACATTACACCTCCAGCAATTCCATAGTCCTATTTCCATACCCCAACATTTTTGTTGAAGAAAAAAAAAATGGTGTTTGTTGACCAACTTGTATATTAGCTATTTTCTACCATGTTCCCCCCTTTTTTCATCTTTTATTATTTTTATTTTTTTCTTTCAATGCAATTACGTATACTTTAAGCTCAATTACTATTAAGTTTTAGTCTAAGTATTTTTTTTCCCCACCTCACCTTGCCCGAAACGCTATGCGTACTAGTGGCTTTAGGTATTGTATGTATTACCTCTATCTTTAAATCAAACAGAATGTTTGTACTGTAACTCTGCAACTATGTATATACTTTTCCTAAATAAATTTTTATTATTTTTATTATTAACAATTGTATGTTGGGGTGTAAGACAATGTTGAAGCAGACAATGGTGGAGCAGAAAGCTCAGTACTCACTTCCCCCCTTCAGAGCAGGAGAGATTGCTGAAATAGAAGGAATACAGAGAACATATACGGCACGCATCGTTGAGATAAAACACCTAAATTATTGGGATCGTCTCAAAGCTCTCCGAATGTACTCTCTAGAATGGAGACGAGAGAGATACCAAATAATATACACATGGAAAATACTGGAGGGCCACGTCCCAAATCTACACAGTAAAATAACAACGTACTGGAGTGAATGATATGGAAGAAAATGCAGGATTGAACCAGTGAAGAGCAGAGGTGCCATAGGCACAATCAGAGAACATAAGAACATAAGAGCAAAGGCAACTGCAGACGGCCTATTGGTCCATACGAGGCAGCTCCTATCTATAACCACCCAATCCCACTCATTTACATGTCCAACCCACGCTTGAAACAATCGTGGGACCCCACCTCCACCACGTTACGCGGTAATTGGTTCCACAAATCAACAATCAACAACCCTGTTACCGAACCAGTATTTACCCAAGTCTTTCCTAAATCTAAATTTATCTAATTTATACCCATTGTTTCGTGTTCTGTCTTGTGCTGATACTTTTAATACCCTATTAATATCCCCTTTGTTGTGTCCATTCATCCACTTGTAAACCTCTATCGTGTCACCCCTAACTCTTCGCTGTATAAACATCAGAGGTCCACGGTTGTTCAACGTTCTCCCAGTGACTATAAGAAATATTGCCGGAACAACCGTGGACATCTTCAAGAGAAAACTGAACTGTTTTCTAAGAGAAGTTCCGGATCAGCCAGGCTGTGGTGGGTATGTGGGCCTGCGGGCCGCTCCAAGCAACAGCCTGGTGGACCAAACTCTCACAAGTCGAGCCTGGCCTCGGGCCGGGCTTGGGGAGTAGAAGAACTCCCAGAACCCCATCAACCAGGTAAAACAGGTATCAAGCAGGTAATGCACTCCAGTACTTACGGAGGATGATGAGAGTGTGAGGAACAAGGTGGTCAGGTGGAGCCAGTGACTCCTTCCTTCAACAGTTTTGTCTCTCCCTCGTGGTATATCCTCAATGTCTTCAGTGATGTGGCCTCACCACACACTTACACTGCCATAAGTGTCCTGAGAGTACTGTGGGAGGGACAATTTGGCGGGTATTGTGGACACAGGTCTTTAAGACAGGCGAACTTCACGAGTCATAGACACGTCTATAGCAACCTTTGTTGTGATGACGTCACTCGCTCGCTCGCTTACCCGCCACGTCGCTCTTCCCATTTTCTTTGGTTACTGATTTTTGCCGACCTTTAATTTATTTATTTATTTATTTATTTATTTGTGCATACACAAGAATGTACATAAGGAATGTGAGGATACAAATATGGTAATTAGAGTCTTGTAAAGCCACTAGCACGCGCAGCGTTTCGGGCAAGTCCTTAATCTAAGAAAATTTTAAGGAGGTAAATACTTGCAAAATTTATAGACAAAAAAATGATAACAGTTACATGAAATGAAAAAAAGAAGACGAGAGAAAATTGTAGGTACAGTATATTAAAGCACATAGGTAGCTAAGATTGATTGCAATGACAGCTTGAATGGTAGTTGACAAAAATTGGTAGGCACAATACAGCAGAAACAATATAAGATTGATTGCAATGACAGCTTGAATGGTAGTTGACAAAAATTGGTAGGCACAATACAGCAGAAACAATATAAGATTGATTGCAATGACAGCTTGAATGGTAGTTGACAAAAATTGGTAGTCACAATACAGCATATGGCTAGCACATAAAAGAAGACAGCAATGAACACAATGATAAGGTTGTTTGATATTACATAAAAATTAGGAGATTGGGTAACACTAGGTACAGAGCAAATTTAAAGCTCAGTGTAGGAAACTAAGAAGATGAAATTAGGTATTTTTGGTTTGGCTTTTAAAAAGGCAAAAGTTTTACAGTTTTTCAATTCACTAGGGAGTGAGTTCCATAGACTAGGTCCCTTAATTTGCATAGAGTGTTTACACAGATTAAGTTTGACCCTGGGGATATCAAAGAGATATTTATTTCTGGTGTGGTGATAATGGGTCCTATTACATCTGTCCAGGGAGAGTTTCAGAGCATGGTTTGCATTTAAGAACAGGGTTTTGTAAATGTAGTTGACACAAGAGAATGTGTGGAGGGAGTTAATATTTAGCAAGTTTAGGGATTTAAACAAGGGAGCTGAGTGTTGTCTGAAAGCAGAGTTAGTTATTATTCTGATAGCAGATTTTTGCTGGGTGATGATGGGCTTAAGGTGGTTTGCAGTGGTAGACCCCCATGCACAGATACCATAATTAAGATAGGGGTAGATTAGTGCATCTGCATTCGTGCATTACATCTCCCAGGATGAACAGGACCAGCAAAAGCTGCTTGACTATGTTATTGTGTCGTCCCAAAATATTCCTGTGGAACGTGAAGGTGAAAAGTGTATTGAAATAGTTCAGGATCTCTTAAAGAAAGAATTGCGGTTACTGTAAACAAAATAGACAAATTATTGCTGCCTACAGAGTAGGCAAAAAGAATCCATCAGGTCTAAACAAGCGAAAAATTCGCCTCAAGCTAGCTTCCCAGTCCATAAAATCGCCACCACCCGGGTCCCCGCCACACAAGGAGCTAGACTATCCCACCACCACCCGGGTCCCCGCCACACAAGGAGCTAGACTATCCACCACCACCCGGGTCCCCGCCACACAAGGAGCTAGACTATCCCACCACCACCCGGTCCCCGCCACACAAGGAGCTAGACTATCCCACCACCACCCGGGTCCCCGCCACACAAGGAGCTAGACTATCCCACCACCACCCGGGTCCCCGCCACACAAGGAGCTAGACTATCCCACCACCACCCGGGTCCCCAGCCACACAAGGAGCTAGACTATCCCACCACCACCCGGGTCCCCGCCACACAAGGAGCTAGACTATCCCACCACCACCCGGGTCCCCGCCACACAAGGAGCTAGACTATCCCACCACCACCCGGGTCCCCACCACACAAGGAGCTAGACTATCCCACCACCACCCGGGTCCCCGCCACACAAGGAGCTAGACTATCCCACCACCACCCGGGTCCCCGCCACACAAGGAGCTAGACTATCCCACCACCACCCGGGTCCCCGCCACACAAGGAGCTAGACTATCCCACCACCACCCGGGTCCCCGCCACACAAGGAGCTAGACTATCCCACCACCACCCGGGTCCCCGCCACACAAGGAGCTAGACTATCCCACCACCACCCGGGTCCCCGCCACACAAGGAGCTAGACTATCCCACCACCACCCGGGTCCCCGCCACACAAGGAGCTAGACTATCCCACCACCACCCGGGTCCCCGCCACACAAGGAGCTAGACTATCCCACCACCACCCGGGTCCCCACCACACAAGGAGCTAGACTATCCCACCACCACCCGGGTCCCCACCACACAAGGAGCTAGACTATCCCACCACCACCCGGGTCCCCGCCACACAAGGAGCTAGACTATCCCACCACCACCCGGGTCCCCGCCACACAAGGAGCTAGACTATCCCACCACCACCCGGGTCCCCGCCACACAAGGAGCTAGACTATCCCACCACCACCCGGGTCCCCGCCACACAAGGAGCTAGACTATCCCACCACCACCCGGGTCCCCGCCACACAAGGAGCTAGACTATCCCACCACCACCCGGGTCCCCGCCACACAAGGAGCTAGACTATCCCACCACCACCCGGGTCCCCGCCACACAAGGAGCTAGGACTATCCCACCACCACCCGGGTCCCCACCACACAAGGAGCTAGACTATCCCACCACCACCCGAGGTCCCCGCCACACAAGGAGCTAGACTATCCCACCACCACCCGGGTCCCCGCCACACAAGGAGCTAGACTATCCCACCACCACCCGGGTCCCCAGCCACACAAGGAGCTAGACTATCCCACCACCACCCGGGTCCCCGCCACACAAGGAGCTAGACTATCCCACCACCACCCGGGTCCCCGCCACACAAGGAGCTAGACTATCCCACCACCACCCGGGTCCCCGCCACACAAGGAGCTAGACTATCCCACCACCACCCGGGTCCCCGCCACACAAGGAGCTAGACTATCCCACCACCACCCGGGTCCCCGCCACACAAGGAGCTAGACTATCCCACCACCACCCGGGTCCCCGCCACACAAGGAGCTAGACTATCCCACCACCACCCGGGTCCCCGCCACACAAGGAGCTAGACTATCCCACCACCACCCGGGTCCCCGCCACACAAGGAGCTAGACTATCCCACCACCACCCGGGTCCCCGCCACACAAGGAGCTAGACTATCCCACCACCACCCGGGTCCCCGCCACACAAGGAGCTAGACTATCCCACCACCACCCGGGTCCCCGCCACACAAGGAGCTAGACTATCCCACCACCACCCGGGTCCCCGCCACACAAGGAGCTAGACTATCCCACCACCACCCGGGTCCCCGCCACACAAGGAGCTAGACTATCCCACCACCACCCGGGTCCCCACCACACAAGGAGCTAGACTATCCCACCACCACCCGGGTCCCCGCCACACAAGGAGCTAGACTATCCCACCACCACCCGGGTCCCCGCCACACAAGGAGCTAGACTATCCCACCACCACCCGGGTCCCCGCCACACAAGGAGCTAGACTATCCCACCACCACCCGGGTCCCCGCCACACAAGGAGCTAGACTATCCCACCACCACCCGGGTCCCCAGCCACACAAGGAGCTAGGACTATCCCACCACCACCCGGGTCCCCGCACACACAAGGAGCTAGACTATCCCACCACCACCCGGGTCCCCGCCACACAAGGAGCTAGACTATCCCACCACCACCCGGGTCCCCAGCCACACAAGGAGCTAGACTATCCCACCACCACCCGAGGTCCCCACCACACAAGGAGCTAGACTATCCCACCACCACCCGGGTCCCCGCCACACAAGGAGCTAGACTATCCCACCATCCACCCGAGTCCCCGCCACACAAGGAGCTAGACTATCCCACCACCACCCGGGTCCCCGCCACACAAGGAGCTAGACTATCCCACCACCACCCGGGTCCCCGCCACACAAGGAGCTAGACTATCCCACCACCACCCGGGTCCCCGCCACACAAGGAGCTAGACTATCCCACCACCACCCGGGTCCCCGCCACACAAGGAGCTAGACTATCCCACCACCACCCGGGTCCCCACCACACAAGGAGCTAGGACTATCCCACCACCACCCGGGTCCCCACCACACAAGGAGCTAGACTATCCCACCACCACCCGGGTCCCCGCCACACAAGGAGCTAGACTATCCCACCACCACCCGGGTCCCCGCCACACAAGGAGCTAGACTATCCCACCACCACCCGGAGTCCCCTGCCACACAAGGAGCTAGACTATCCCACCACCACCCGGGTCCCCGCCACACAAGGAGCTAGACTATCCCACCACCACCCGAGTCCCCGCCACACAAGGAGCTAGACTATCCCACCACCACCCGGGTCCCCAGCCACACAAGGAGCTAGACTATCCCCACACCACCCGGGTCCCCCGCCACACAAGGAGCTAGGACTATCCCACCACCACCCGGGTCCCCGCCACACAAGGAGCTAGGACTATCCCACCACCACCCGGGTCCCACCACACAAGGAGCTAGGACTATCCCACCACCACCCGGGTCCCCGCCACACAAGGAGCTAGACTATCCCACCACCACCCGGTCCCGCCACACAAGGAGCTAGACTATCCCACCACCACCCGGGTCCCCGCCACACAAGGAGCTAGGACTATCCCACCACCACCCGGGTCCCCGCCACACAAGGAGCTAGACTATCCCACCACCACCCGGGTCCCCGCCACACAAGGAGCTAGCTATCCCACCACCACCCGAGTCCCCCGCCACACAAGGAGCTAGACTATCCCACCACCACCCGAGTCCCCGCCACACAAGGAGCTAGGACTAATCCCACCACCACCCGGAGTCCCCGCCACACAAGGAGCTAGACTATCCCACCACCACCCGAGTCCCCGCCACACAAGGAGCTAGAGCTATCCCACCACCACCCGAGGTCCCCACCACACAAGGAGCTAGACTATCCCACCACCACCCGGGTCCCCACCACACAAGGAGCTAGACTATCCCACCACCACCCGGGTCCCCGCCACACAAGGAGCTAGACTATCCCACCACCACCCGGGTCCCCACCACACAAGGAGCTAGACTATCCCACCACCACCACCCGGGTCCCCACCACACAAGGAGCTAGGCTATCCCACCACCACCCGAGTCCCCGCCACACAAGGAGCTAGACTATCCCACCACCACCCGAGTCCCCGCCACACAAGGAGCTAGACTATCCCACCACCACCCGGTCCCCGCCCACACAAGGAGCTAGGCTATCCCACCACCACCCGAGTCCCCAGCCACACAAGGAGCTAGACTATCCCACCACCACCCAGGGTCCCCGCCACACAAGGAGCTAGACTATCCCACCACCACCCGAGTCCCCACCACACAAGGAGCTAGGCTATCCCACCACCACCCGGGTCCCCGCCACACAAGGAGCTAGACTATCCCACCACCACCCGGGTCCCCACCACACAAGGAGCTAGACTATCCCACCACCACCCGGGTCCCCGCCACACAAGGAGCTAGACTATCCCACCACCACCCGGGTCCCCGCCACACAAGGAGCTAGACTATCCCACCACCACCCGGGTCCCCACCACACAAGGAGCTAGACTATCCCACCACCACCCGGGTCCCCGCCACACAAGGAGCTAGACTATCCCACCACCACCCGGGTCCCCGCCACACAAGGAGCTAGACTATCCCACCACCACCCGGGTCCCAGCCACACAAGGAGCTAGACTATCCCACCACCACCCGGGTCCCCACCACACAAGGAGCTAGGCTATCCCACCACCACCCGGGTCCCCACCACACAAGGAGCTAGACTATCCCACCACCACCCGGGTCCCCGCCACACAAGGAGCTAGACTATCCCACCACCACCCGGGTCCCCGCCACACAAGGAGCTAGACTATCCCACCACCACCCGAGTCCCTGCCACACAAGGAGCTAGACTATCCCACCACCACCCGGGTCCCCGCCACACAAGGAGCTAGACTATCCCACCACCACCCGAGTCCCCGCCACACAAGGAGCTAGACTATCCCACCACCACCCGGGTCCCCACCACACAAGGAGCTAGACTATCCCACCACCACCCGGGTCCCCTCCACACAAGGAGCTAGACTATCCCACCACCACCCGAGTCCCCGCCACACAAGGAGCTAGACTATCCCACCACCACCCGGGTCCCCACCACACAAGGAGCTAGACTATCCCACCACCACCCGGGTCCCCGCCACACAAGGAGCTAGACTATCCCACCACCACCCGGGTCCCCGCCACACAAGGAGCTAGATTATCCCACCACCACCCGGGTCCCCGCCACACAAGGAGCTAGACTATCCCACCACCACCCGAGTCCCCGCCACACAAGGAGCTAGGCTATCCCACCACCACCCGGGTCCCCGCCACACGAGGAGCTAGACTATCCCACCACCACCCGGGTCCCCGCCACACAAGGAGCTAGACTATCCCACCACCACCCGTGTCCCCGCCACACAAGGAGCTAGACTATCCCACCACCACCCGGGTCCCCGCCACACAAGGAGCTAGACTATCCCACCACCACCCGGGTCCCCGCCACACAAGGAGCTAGACTATCCCACCACCACCCGGGTCCCCGCCACACAAGGAGCTAGACTATCCCACCACCACCCGGGTCCCCGCCACACAAGGGGCTAGACTATCCCACCACCACCTGGGTCCCCGCCACACAAGGAGCTAGACTATCCCACCACCACCCGAGTCCCCGCCACACAAGGAGCTAGGCTATCCCACCACCACCCGGGTCCCCGCCACACAAGGAGCTAGACTATCCCACCACCACCCGGGTCCCCGCCACACAAGGAGCTAGACTATCCCACCACCACCCGGGTCCCCGCCACACAAGGAGCTAGACTATCCCACCACCACCCGGGTCCCCGCCACACAAGGAGCTAGACTATCCCACCACCACCCGGGTCCCCGCCACACAAGGGGCTAGGCTATCCCACCACCACCCGGGTCCCCGCCACACAAGGGGCTAGACTATCCCACCACCACCTGGGTCCCCGCCACACAAGGAGCTAGACTATCCCACCACCACCCGGGTCCCCGCCACACAAGGGGCTAGACTATCCCACCACCACCCGGGTCCCCGCCACACAAGGGGCTAGACTATCCCACCACCACCCGGGTCCCCGCCACACAAGGGGCTAGGCTATCCCACCACCACCTTCACCTGCAACAATTTCCTCGACGCAACACGTCGTCAGTGGAGTGTGGCAACCGATTTCACAACTCTTATTTTACAGCTAAGCTGTTAATGTTTGTCTGTAGATAAATAACCCTACAGTATATTAATGATCTCATATTGAGATCAATTGTACTAACCCATTGATTCATCTTAAACTATTTATATTACTGTAGTATATTGAAGTACATTTACTTCTAATTATTATTATATAACCAATTTTATTCATATTCAATTACTTCAGTGAAGAACCAGCACTGAAATAATGCTTGGGATATATTAGTCATTTCACATGTAACCCCCCATTTTGGGGGAGTTAATTTGACTCATAATACAGTCCCTTTAATATTCAATGTATTATTAATTAAGAACATCCATAGGAGACTAGTTCATGGAATTAATATCAAACCACTTGCTCCAACTAGTTTTCCACGTATTCACAAAAAGTTGTGGTCCTTCGAAGCTATCGAAAATATTAATAATTTAAATGATTTACATGAGTCAAGTTTTCCCACACCCCCAGCAAGTACAACTAGGTGAGTACTGGCCCATCACTGGTC
>NC_091186.1:36651571-36751571 GCF_040958095.1 Procambarus clarkii | reverse complement strand
AACGTTGTGTATCTCACCTTGTATGTATGTACCTTACCTGAATAAACATTTGATTTGATTTTATCTGATTTGTGTGTATTCACCTAGATGTTCTTGCGGGGGTTGAGCTCTGCTCTTTAGGCCCGCCTCTCAACTGTCAATCAATGAACTGTAACTAACTTCTAATTCCCCCCCCCACCCATACACCCAGGAAGCAGCCCATAACAGCTGTCTAACTCCCAGGTACCTATTTACTGCTAGGAATGATGAATTCCTAGCAGTAAATTGCCCAAATGAATTTTTCATGGATACGATACCAACATCAAATCATATATCAGACGTCACCCTATCCCCACTGGATTTTGAAGAAGCCATAAACAGTATGTCTATGCACTCTGCACCAGGCCCGGATTCTTGGAACTCCATATTCATCAAGAACTGTAAAAAAACATTATCGCAAGCCCTCCACATTCTGTGGAGACAAAGCCTAGATACTGGCGTTATTCCTGATATACTAAAAACAGCAGAGATAGCACCACTTCATAAAGGAGGAAATAAGGCAGAGGCAAAAAATTACAGACCGATAGCACTAACATCGCACATCATAAAATTTTTTGAGAGAGTGCTAAGAAGTAAGATCACAAAATACATGGAATCACAGCATCTCCATAACCCCGGACAACATGGTTTCAGAACAGGGCGCTCTTGCCTGTCGCAGTTGCTGGACCACTATGATATGGCATTAAATGCCATGGAAGACAAACAAAACGCTGATATAATTTACACAGACTTCGCAAAAGCTTTTGATAAATGGGACCATGGTGTTATTGCACATAAAATGCGTTCAAAAGGAATTACCGGAAAAATAGGCAAATGAATCTACAATTTCCTGACCAACAGAACCCAATGTGTAATAGTCAACAAAATAAAATCCAGCCCATCAACCGTGAAGAGCTCAGTCCCCCAGGGTACTGTGCTTGCCCCAGTACTTTTTCTCATCCTCATATCGGACATAGACAAGAACACAACCTATAGCACTGTATCATCCTTTGCAGATGACACTAGGATCTTCATGAGAGTAGGCAACATAGAGGACACGGCAAACCTCCAGTCAGATGTAGATCAGGTCTTTCTATGGGCTACAGAAAATAATATGGTGTTTAACGAAGATAAGTTCCAGCTCATGCGCTATGGAAAAAATGAAAATATAAAAACGGAAACCACGTACAAAACTCAGGCAAATCATAACATAGAACGAAAAGGCAATGTAAAGGATCTGGGTGTACTCATGTCGGAAGACCTTACCTTTAAAGAACACAATAAAGTAGCCGTCACAACTGCAAGAAAAATGACAGGTTGGATAACAAGAACTTTTCACACTAGAGATGCTATACCGATGATGATACTTTTCAAAACGCTTGTACTCTCTAGAGTGGAGTACTGCTGCACAATGACAGCACCTTTCAAAGCTGGAGAAATTGCTGACCTGGAGAGCGTGCAGAGATCCTTTACTGCTAGAATCCACTCAGTAAAACATTTAAACAATTGGGACCGACTAAAGAGCCTAAAACTGAACTCCCTTGAGCGCAGGCGGGAGAGGTACATAATAATTTACACGTGGAAAATATTAGAGGGGCTGGTCCCAAACCTGCACACAGAAATAACATCACATGAGACCAGAAGACATGGCAGGATGTGCAGAATACCCCCGTTGAAAAGCAGAGGTGCAACAGGTACTCTGAGAAAGAACTCTATCAACATCAGAGGCCCGAGACTGTTCAACACGCTTCCACTACACATAAGGGGCATAACCGGCCGACCCCTCACAGTGTTCAAGAGAGAACTGGATAAGCACCTCCAAAGGATCAACCAGGCTGTGACTCATACGTCAGGCTGCGAGCAGCCGCGTCCAGCAGCCTGGTTGATCAGTCCGGCAACCAGGAGGCCTGGTCGACGACCGGGCCGCGGGGACGCTAAGCCCCGGAAGCACCTCAAGGTAACCTCAAGGTAGGTAACAGGGGCATCAGTGTGAAAGAAATTTTGCCCATTGTTTCTCGCCAGCGCCGGGAATCGAACCTGGGACCACAGGATCACGCGTCCAGCATGCTGTTCACTCAGCTATCGGCCCCATGTGTGTGTGTGTGTACTCACCTAATTGTACTTACCTAGTTGTGTTTGCGGAGGTTGAGCTCTGGCTCTTTGGTCCCGCCTCTCAACCGTCAATCAACAGGTGTACAGGTTCCTGAGCCTATTGGGCTCTACCAAATCTACACTTGAAACGGTGTATGGAGTCTGCCTCCACCACAGCACTTCCTAGTGCATTCCGTTTGTCAACCACTCTGACACTAAAAAAAGTTCTTTCTAATATCTCTGTCACTCATTTGGGCACTCAGTTTCCACCTGTGTCCCCTTGTGCGTGTGCCCCTTGTGTTAAATAGCCTTTCTTTATCTACCCTATCAATTCCCTTCAGAATCTTGAATGTGGTGATCATGTCCCCCCTAACTCTTCTGTCTTCCAGCGAAGTGAGGTTTAATTCCCGTAGTCTCTCCTCGTAGCTACCCAACCACTTGGGCTAGACGGTAGAGTGACGGCCTCGCTTCATGCAAGTCGGCGTTCAATCCCTGACCGTCCAAGTGGTTGGGGCACCATTCCATCCCCCGTCCCATCACAAATCCTTATCCTGACCCCTTCCCAGTGCTATAGTCATAATGGCTTGGCGCTTTCCCTTGATAATTCCTTCCTTCTCCTCGTAGCTCATACCTCTCTGGTGGACCTTTTCCAGTTTAGTCTTATCCTTGACTAGATATGGACTCCATGCTGGGGCTGCATACTCCAGGATTAGCCTGACATATGTGGTATACAAAGTTCTGAATGATTCTTTACACAAGTTTCTGAATGCCGTTCGTATGTTGGCCAGCCTGGCATATGCCGCTGATTTTATCCTCTTGATATGGGCTGCAGGAGACAGGTCTGGCGTGGTATCAACTCCCAAGTCTTTTTCTTTCTCTGACTCCTGAAGAATTTCCTCTCCCAGATGATACCTTGCATCTGGCCTCCTGCTCCCTACACCTATCTACATTACATTACATTTGGTTGGGTTTAACTCTAACAACCATTTGTTCGACCATTCCTTCAGTTTGTCTAGGTCTTCTTGAAACCTCAAACAGTCCTCTTCTGTCTTAATCCTTCTCATAATTTTGGCATCGTCCGCAAACATTGAGAGAAATGAATCAATACTCTCCGGGAGATCATTTACATATATCAGAAACAAGATAGGATTTGTCACGAAGTCCCTTGATACCTGGTTGATGGGGTTCTGGGAGTTCTTCTACTCCCCAAGCCCGGCCCAAGGCCAGGCTTGACTTGTGAGTTTGGTCCACTAGGCTGTTGCTTGGAGCGGTCCGTAGGCCCACATACCCACCACAGCCCGGTTGGTCCGGCACTCCTTGGAGGAATAAATCTAGTTTCCTCTTGAAGATGTCCACGGTTGTTCCGGCAATATTTCTTATGCTTGCTGGGAGGACGTTGAACAACCGCGGACCTCTGATGTTTATACAGTGTTCTCTGATTGTGCCTATGGCACCTCTGCTCTTCACTTGTTCTATTCTGCATTTTCTTCCATATCGTTCACTCCAGCACGTTGTTATTTTACTGTGTAGATTTGGTACTTGGCCCTCCAGTATCTTCCAGGTGTATATTATTTGATATCTCTCTCGTCTTCTTTCTAGTGAGTACATTTGGAGGGCTTTGAGACGATCCCAATAATTTAGGTGCTTTATTGCGTCTATGCGTGCCGTATTTGTTCTCTGTATTCCCTCTATTTCAGCAATCTCTCCTGCTCTGAAGGGGGAAGTGAGTACCGAGCAGTACTCAAGACGGGACAACACAAGTGACTTGATGAGTACAACCATTGTGATGGGATCTCTGGACTTGAAGGTTCTCGTAATCCATCCTATCATTTTTCTGGCTGACGCAATACTTGCTTGGTTATGCTCCCTAAACGTTAGGTCGTCGGACATCATTATTCCCAAATCCTTGACATGCTGTTTTCCTACTATGGGCAGATTCGATTGTGTTTTGTACCCTGTATTATGTTTAAGATCCTCATTTTTGCCGTATCTGAGTACCTGGAATTTATCACCGTTAAACATCATGTTATTTTCTGCTGCCCAATCGAAAACTTTGTTAATATATGTTTGCAGTTTATCAATGTCTTCAGCAGAGGTAATTTTCATGCTGATTTTTGTATCATCTGCAAAGGATGACACGAAGATGTGACTTGTGTTTTTGTCTATGTCTGATATGAGAATAAGGAACAGCAGTGGTGCAAGGACTGTACCTTGAGGTACAGAGCTTTTAACTGCGCTCAGACTCGATTTTACTTGATTGACTGTTACTCTTTGTGTTCTGTTCGACAGGAAATTGAGTATCCAGCGTCCTACTTTACCAGTTATACCCATTGACCTCATTTTGTGTGCAATCACTCCATGGTCACATTTGTCGAATGCCTTTGCAAAATCTGTGTATACGACATCTGCATTATGTTTTTCCTCTAATGCCTCAGTGATTTTGTCATAGTGGTCAAGTAGCTGTGAGAGGAATAATCTTCCTATTCTAAATCCATGTTGGCCTGGATTGTGGAGGTCATTGGTTTCCATGAATCTAGTGACCTGACTCCTGATTACTCTCTCAAATACTTTTATTATGTGGGACGTTAGTGCAACTGTTCTATAATTCTTTGCCAATGCTTTGCTACCACCCTTGTGTAGAGGGGCAATGTCTGCTGCTTTAACCGCATCCGGTATCTCCCCTGTGTCCAAGCTCTTCCTCCACACTATACTGAGCGCCTGTGCTACTGGCACTTTGCATTTCTTTATAAATATTGAATTCCATGAGTCTGGACCCGGGGCTGAGTGCATGGGCATATTGTCAATTTCTCTTTCAAAATCTGTCACGCTCGTGCTGATATCAATTATATTTACAGGTGTTTGAGTATCATTCATGAAGAAATTGTCCGAATCTTCCACTTTCATGCTGAGTATCGGAGTGCTAAACATGTCCTTATACTGCTTTTTCAGGATTTCACTAATTTCCTTGTCATCCTCAGTGTATGAGGCAGTGGTCTTCGCTTTTGATTTAGCATATGTGAAGAAATATTTTGGGTTTTTCTTTATTTCTTGAATTGCTTTCTGTTCTAGTTGCCTTTCTTTAGTCTAATAGGAATGCTTCAGTCTCTGTTCGATATCTTCAATCTCCCTGTTTAAATTATTTCTTCTTTGTATGGAGAGTCGTGTCTGCTTAAGCATTTCCGTTAATTTCTTCCTCCTTTTGTAATGTCGTCTGCGTTCTCTTTCTACATTGGACCTCTTTCTGGCTTTCCTCAAAGGAACATGTTTCAGACAGACTTCATATGCTTCAGAAGTCAGTTTTTCTATTCCCTGTGTAGGATTTTTATTTCTTCGGACATTTTCCCATTGAATGTTTGTAAGTTCCCTGTTTATTTTCTCCCAGTCTATCCTTTTATTATTAAAATTGAATTTATTGAATAGCCCTTCTCGCTTGTTGAGTCTCTTGGGCCTACTACCGTTATTAATGTTAGTTTGCACTTCAATGAGCTTGTGGTCCGAGTACGTAGTGTCTGAGACAGTAATGTCTCTGATTAGCTCCTCATTGTTCGTGAATATCAGGTCCAGCGTGTTTTCGTTTCTAGTTGGTTCTGTAATCTGCTGACTGAGCGAGAATTTGTCACAGAATCTCAGTAGTTCTCTGACCTGTGGTTGGTTATTTCCCGGTTGACTTCCTGCTATAATGTTATTGTTTACTATTCTCCATTTTAAACTGGGTAGATTGAAGTCTCCAAGGAAGATGATGTCTGGTACTGGGTTTGCTAGGTTATCAAGGATATTCTCTATTTTGTGGATCTGTTCAGTGAATTCCTCAACTGTTGCAGCTGGAGGTTTGTATATTAAAATAATAAGTAGATTCATATTTTCTACCTTGATTCCAAGTACCTCTACCACCTCATTGGACGAGTTCAGGAGCTCTGTGCATGCCAGCTCCTCTTTAATATACAGACCTACTCCTCCACTTGACCTAATTACTCTGTCACATCTATATAGATTATAATTCGGGATCCAGATTTCACTATCCATGTGGTCTTTTGTGTGGGTTTCTGTAAATGCACCAAATATTGAGTTCGATTCTATTAGGAGGCCATGTATGAACTTAACTTTATTTCTTGATTTTGGTTTCAAGCCTTGTATGTTTGCAAATATGAATGATTTCCCACATTGCGTGTCACTTCTGGTTGGCTTTGGTAGTTCTCCCCCCACTCTACCCAGGTCCAGGGTGTGTTGTTTTGGAAGTGATTCGTCCAGTTTTGGTAGTAGGACTGGTGTTGTGTGGTGTAGTACCTGTGTGCTTGTTGATAATTTGTATTCCAGTCTTGTGGGTATCTGTAGTGTCATATTGATCTTCCCGTCTATAACGCTGTGTACCTCTCACGTGAAATTCCACGTGAGAGGAATTCCACGTGAGAGGTACATCACCACCATGTGTCTGTAAGACACATGGTGGTGATGTTCCATGGGAGAGTGTGTCTGTAAGACACATGGTGGTGATGTACCATGGGAGAGTGTGCCTGTAAGACACATGGTGGTGATGTACCATGGGAGAGTGTGTCTGTAAAACACATGGTGGTGATGTACCATGGGAGAGTGTGCCAGTAAGACACATGGTGGTGATGTACCATGGGAGAGTGTGCCTGTAAGACACATGGTGGTGATGTACCATGGGAGAGTGTGCCTGTAAGACACATGGTGGTGATGTACCATGGGAGAGTGTGCCTGTAAGACACATGGTGGTGATGTACCATGGGAGAGTGTGCCTGTAAGACACATGGTGGTGATGTACCATGGGAGAGTGTGCCTGTAAGACACATGGTGGTGATGTACCATGGGAGAGTGTGCCTGTAAGACACATGGTGGTGATGTACCATGGGAGAGTGTGCCTGTAAAACACATGGTGGTGATGTACCATGGGAGAGTGTGCCTGTAAGACACATGGTGGTGATGTACCATGGGAGAGTTTGCCTGTAAGACACATGGTGGTGATGTACCATGGGAGAGGGTGCCTGTAAGACACATGGTGGTGATGTACCATGGGAGGGAGAGCCTGTAAGACACATGGTGGTGATGTACCATGGGAGAGAGAGCCTGTAAGACACATGGTGGTGATGTACCATGGGAGAGTTTGCCTGTAAGTCACATGGTGGTGATGTACCATGGGAGAGTGTGCCTGTAAGACACATGGTGGTGATGTACCATGGGAGAGTGTGCCTGTAAGACACATGGTGGTGATGTACCATGGGAGAGTGTGCCTGTAAGACACATGGTGGTGATGTACCATGGGAGAGTGTGCCTGTAAGACACATGGTGGTGATGTACCATGGGAGAGTGTACCTGTAAGACACATGGTGGTGATGTACCATGGGAGAGTGTGCCTGTAAGACACATGGTGGTGATGTACCATGGGAGAGTGTGCCTGTAAGACACATGGTGGTGATGTACCATGGGAGAGTGTGCCTGTAAGACACATGGTGGTGATGTACCATGGGAGAGTGTGCCTGTAAGACACATGGTGGTGATGTATCATGGGAGAGTGTGCCTGTAAGACACATGGTGGTGATGTACCATGGGAGAGTGTGCCTGTAAGACACATGGTGGTGATGTACCATGGGAGAGTGTGCCTGTAAGACACATGGTGGTGATGTACCATGGGAGAGTGTGCCTGTAAGACACATGGTGGTGATGTACCATGGGAGAGTGTGCCTGTAAGACACATGGTGGTGATGTACCATGGGAGAGTGTGCCTGTAAGACACATGGTGGTGATGTACCATGGGAGAGTGTGCCTGTAAGACACATGGTGGTGATGTACCATGGGAGAGTGTGCCTGTAAGACACATGGTGGTGATGTACCATGGGAGAGTGTCTGTAAGACACACAGACATTCACCCATAACACTATGCGTGCTATTGACTGTACTATAATGTAAGAACCCTTGTATACAAAAATAATAAATAAAGTACAGTAATATATCATAATATATTACTGTATTATATCATAATTATGTAAAATATCGTAATTCCTATTGTTTAGCTTTTTAAGTTTTCTCAACCATTACAGGGGTTACTGTGTGCAGGTGTTTAACATTAGGGTCATTACAGGGGTTACAGTGTGCAGGTGTTTAACATTAGGGCCATTACATGGGTTACAGTGTGCAGGTGTTTAACATTAGGGCCATTACAGGGGTTACAGTGTGCAGGTGTTTAACATTAGGGCCATTACATGGGTTACTGTGTGCAGGTGTTTAACATTAGGGTCATTACATGGGTTACTGTGTGCAGGTGTTTAACATTAGGGCCATTACAGGGGTTACTGTGTGCAGGTGTTTAACATTAGGGTCATTACATGGGTTACTGTGTGCAGGTGTTTAACATTAGGGCCATTACATGGGTTAATGTGTGCAGGTGTTTAACATTAGGGCCATTACAGGGGTTACTGTGTGCAGGTGTTTAACATTAGGGCCATTACAGGGGTTACAGTGTGCAGGTGTTTAACATTAGGGCCATTACAGGGGTTACAGTGTGCAGGTGTTTAACATTAGGGCCATTACAGGGGTTACTGTGTGCAGGTGTTTAACATTAGGGCCATTACAGGGGTTACTGTGTTCAGGTGTTTAACATTAGGGGGGGGGCAGGGTCCATACAGGCTTCACATACAGCTGTAATTAGGTCAGTTTCAATCTCATCTGTCCTGCACCTCGCAGTGTTCTACAATGTTAAAGATTTTTCTTTTAAACCATTTCATATATTAATGTGCCCCAGAGACATCATCTATAACTTTTGTTACTCCTCTGCATGAACCTTTTTTTCTAATTTCACCCAAAAAATTATAAAACTTTTTCCTTGAAATATTATCGGCAGCTTTTGATCTCACAATATTATCTTTCTCTTTCTTGATGATATTGAGCCCTGGTGCCACACCTGAGCTGGGGCCACCAACCGTCTCTGGGGCCCCCTGCATCCTTCTAAAGATTATGCCAAAAGGAATGGGACTCCCCCCTGCCTCTTTCCGTAGGTCGTGCCAAAACGTCTGCAGCACCTTGCATCTTTTTGTGGGTCAGGCCAAAAGGTCTGGGACACCCTGCATCTTTCCATAGGTTATGTCAAATGGTCTGGGAGCACCCTGCAACTTTCCATAGGGTTTTCCAAAAGATCTGGGGCACCCTGCATTTTCCCATAGGTTATGCCAAAAGATAGATCTATTTTTTTAATTCCCTAACATGATTATTCCAACCAGGCATACTACTTCTTTTATTGGTTATAAGATAAATACTCTCTTCCCCTGCCCTATCAAGCACTGAAACGACAGATGTGAAAAAGTCCTTGAGATTGTTCTGATGCAAATTGCACTGAATAATATTGCAAGCAATTGCATCACTTGTGATTTGAGTATTGGTTAAGCAGGCATTTAAACTTATCCAGGTCAGCAAGAGTGGCCTTCCTACGTTTAGGTGTGTTCTAGGGAGGTTTATGTTATCTTTGGCAGCAGCAACTTGTGAGTGAGGTATATTGGAGGTGGCCATGGCAGGATGATACCAGGACAGGTTGTCATCACTGACAGCCTTATACTTAAAGGTGTGACCAGTTATATCATCAATAAGAAAATGATCAATATGAGACCTTCCATTCCTATCTCATGACATAAAGCTATAGTATTAGTAAATAAATCATTAATAGCAGGATTATGTAAATTTTCAGCATCCATGAATTCATTAAACAAATTTAAGTATACATCTTAGCGGGTAAAATCAGTGTTAAAAATCACCTACCACCCATGAGTTCAGCATTATGATACAAATTAGTCAACTGATATATTTCTGATCATATATTTCCATACTCATCTGCACAGTTGATATTGCTTGTGGAAACCATGCATATACACACACACATAATCAAATACTGCTGAGCACCTTTCAGGCCCCTGAGCAAAGGGGCCTGACAGCTGAGTGGACAGCACATCGGATTCGTAGTCCTGAGGTTCCGGGTTCGATCCTTGGTGGAGACGGAAACAAATGGGCAGAGTTTCTTTCATCCTGATGAGTCTGTTCACCTAGCAGTAAATATGTACCTGAGAGATAGACAGCTGCTACAGGCTGCTTCCTTGGGATTGTGTAACAAAAAGGAGGCCTGGTCGAGGACCGGGCCGTGGGGACGATAAGCCCCGAAATCATCTCCAGATAACTATAGGACACAAGTATAGCAGGAGTGAGCCCTGATACAATATTGACAACCTCAACTTTACATTGCATATTGTTATGCCCAGGATAGCAGCAGCACCATAGGGTCTTCCAGGACCTGACCAGTCAATAGACATGTCAATACTGGCAGTGGAAAAAGAACTATCAATAAATTTGAAGTGGTTTTGAAATTCATAAGATGTAAGCCAGTGTTCTTGCAAAACAAGAATATTTTGCACATACCAAAATGCTTTTAACGTTCATATATTCAGGGTTTGTTATTTCTCTAATTACCTTAATAACCGGGAATTATAACTTTACAAATACTGAAGCATTGTCATGGAGGTAAATAAACCATATTACGTGAAGATCATTTATGTGCTAATTAAAACAACACTTATAGTAAGAGGACAGTAAATTGGAATGTTGAGACAATTGTCAAGTAATAATAATATAATAATTAACAGGTTTTAAGAGCCATCTATTGCACATTATTCTATCTATAAATATTCTGAACTAATAATAGAGCCTAAATAAATAATAATTAAACATCATTCACATCCATCAAGACAAAAAATTAAACGACCAATCAAAACCATATAGGTTACTCCTACATCTCATAATACAGGCCAATAATGATCATAAATATAAATATCAATTAAACAATATTCAAACTAAGGACTTTACATCAATTTTTTTAAATCACTAATTTAAAAGCAGACATTCTTTTATATTAATAAATTGTCAGATTAAGGCATCTGTAAACAAATGAAATAAATATTAGTAATTAAGCCTTCGATGAAATACTCCGCATTATAATACAAATTCTGGAGTCACTCATATATATGCAAAGTTTTGGTTTATAAAATACCAGATATAAGATAATACAAATATCAGAATCAGGCTAATATTATTGCCAGATACATATACAGTACTGTATATATATATAGAATT
This sequence comes from Procambarus clarkii, assembly GCF_040958095.1. Lineage (NCBI taxonomy): Eukaryota > Metazoa > Arthropoda > Malacostraca > Decapoda > Cambaridae > Procambarus > Procambarus clarkii. The sequence goes on along the minus strand of NC_091186.1, from coordinate 36,740,336 downwards.
GCTTGCTACTTATATATATATATATATATATATATATATATATATATATATATATATAATTGCCAGATTCATATATACATATATCGAATTGCTAGATCCATATAAATATAAAACTGCCCGATTCAAGATAATGTAATTAACATATTTATGCTATTTATATATATATATATATTATATATGTTGACCAGACCACACACTAGAAATTGAAGAGACGACGACGTTTCGGTCCGTCCTGGACCATTCTCAAGTCGATTGTGAGAATGGTCCAGGACGGACCGAAACGTCGTCGTCTCTTCAATTTCTAGTGTGTGGTCTGGTCAACATACTTCAGCCACGTTATTGTGACTCATCGCCTGCATATTATATATATATATATATATATATATATATATATATATATATATATATATATATATATATACAGGTATATGAGTTTTATAATTGCCAGTCTTAGGATAATATAACTGCCAGATTCAGGTTAATATAATTGACAGTCAGGCTTTGATACTGTAAGCCATACCTACCTTTTACTTAAACTTAATCATTACAGAATCTGAGGCCTTCCTGATAACTATATTCTATCATATCTTAATGATAGACACCAATATGTAGCCATTAATGACATAACCCCCCCCCCCACATCTCTACTGTAACCGTAGGAGTGCCACAGGGCAGCATCTTAGAACCTCTCCTATTGCTTATATACATCAATGATTTACCAAATGTCTCTAACATCCTTAAACCAATACTATTTGCTGGCGATACTGCCTTCATCTATTCAAACTCCAATGCATCACACAATAAGTAATATTGTAAACAACAAATTGAAACAAACTGGATGTGGTTGGATGTCAACCAACAAACCAAATATAGAGAATACCTATTACATTGTATTTGGAAGTAAATTATCAAATGAAATTCACCTTCAAATAGATAATGTCAACATTACTATTAAAAATGATGAAAAAGTTCCTTGGCCTATACATAAACAAGAGACTAAATTTGAACACTCACATACAGTACACAGGCAAAGTCTCAAACTGTTGGTATATTCTCAAAAATCACATATTATATTCCCCATTCTTCTGTCCTTTCACTATACTATTCCATAAGCTATTCCTGTTTAACATAATGATAATGCTAAAGATGATAATGTTTTTTGAGAAACGTACATAGAAAATGGGTTACAAGCACAATGTTGGATTTCTAGATAAAGCAAGAATATACTATGCCTAAAGCCACTAATATGCACAGTGTTTCAGGCATGCTGTGGATAAACACTTAAAATTAATTGCTAAAAATACTTGAGATGAAAAGTAAAAGTTGAACAAAAGTAGAAAAAATAAAAAGAATGACAATAATTACATGTTGAACGGAACAGCAAAACTGCAGCAGAACAGCCGATGGTAATTTTAACTAAATAAACATGGTAACTTTTTTTGTTTACTTGGCATATAGCAGTATTACAAGTTCAGTCATTATTCATTATTGTTTAATAATAGCAAGACATAGGTTGACAATCAGTAGGTAAGGTAGGTTACATGGCATTTATTAGGTAGTACTTAGTTTCTCTCTTAAACTGGTTGAGAGAGGGACAGTCTTTGATGTTATTGGGAAGAACATTTTACATTTTGGGACTCTTGATTTGTGGAATATTTCCACTTTGGCTAAGTCGCACTCTTGGAATATCAAATAAATATTTGTTTCTAGTGTGGATTTCAAAGATTCTGTTACAGCCCCCCTACCATGTATTTAAGAATAGGTTAAGCATTGCAGTTCAGTGTTTCATATTATATATATATATATATATATATATATATATATATATATATATATATATATATATATATATATATATATATATGTATATATATATGTATATATATATATATATATATATATATATATATATATATATATATATATATATATATATATATATATATATATATATATATGTATATATATATATATATATATATATATATATATATATACATGTATATATATATATATATATATACATGTATATATATATATATATATATATATATATATATATATATATATATATATATATATATATATATATATATATATATATATATATATATATATATATATATATAGTGCACTTGATAGGGTGTGAAGTGACTTAGACTTAATATCTAAAATATTCAATGATTTAGATTTAAGAAAGGGGGGGGGGGCAGAATGCTGTCTGTGGCTTCAGTTTGTTATTGTTCTAATTGATGATTTGTCTTGAGTAATTAGAGATCATAGATAATTTAGGGAGAACCCCAGGCAATGATACCAAAATTGTGATAAAGACAGACGAGAAGCCAATAAAGCTTAACCAAGGTAGATGGTGACGTACATAATATCTGATTTAGAAAAGAATGCCAGGTGATTTTAAAATATTTTTTCCCTATAATTTGTATGTGACACTGGAAATTCAGCTTTTTATCAATGAGAACATCATGGAATTTACCATCTACTTTATTACCAATCTGGATATTGTCAATTCTTAGGATTGGAGAAAATGAGGGTTGTGTAAACAGCAAATAAAACTGGCTTGAGGTATTGAGAGGTATTCGGAATATCATTAATGTAGATGAGAAAGAGTAGGCAAGTAATTATCAAAAGAGGGCACCAAGCCCGGAAGGCTACGAAGCACCATCTACTGTGTGGGATATAAAAAAAATGGTAAATATCACTAAGGATGCCAATTCGAAAACAAAAGTGCATAAGGCAGACAATATCAAAGGTATCTGATTCATCAAGGATTCTATCGAGGAACAAGTGACCACGAGGGACAGTCAGGAAACAAGACACACACACCTCCTGGAAGTCAGGACATTCTACAAGGATATGCACGACCGTAAGAGGGACAATGCAGTTTGGAAAATAAAGAGCAGGGCGGCGCTCCATTAAGTGCCTATGAATTAAACATTTATGGCTAATACGTAATCTCATCAGAGCCATTTCTCACCACCAATTATGGTGATGGGAGGAGGGCCATGGGGACACACTACCTTCAAGAGTATGCAGTTTGTCACGAGTAACAGAAGACCAACAATCCTGCCAATGGATAAGGATGGAGGAATGAATAACTGGGTAGAAGTCAGAATAAGGAACACCTTTAAGGGAGATGGGGCAAGTGCAGATAACCTCCTTAGAGACAGAGTCCGCACGCTCATTTAAGGACACACAAATATGGCTGGGAAACCGGCAAAATTTCACTGTCTTTAATCTACTGGAGATAAGAAACAGCCAATGTTGAATTTTGACTACAACCGCATGAACTGGATTAAAGGGCTCCAGAGCCATGAGGGCACTGTGAGAGTCAACTATAACAATAAAGGAAAATTGACAGCACGAAAGCTGTTGACAAAGAGCATACAAAATAGCACAAAGTTCTGCTGTGGAGATGCTAGTCTCTGGATGCAGGCGACACATAGGTGTGGTCAGGAAAAACAACAAAGCAGGCTACACCATCTGCAGACTTTGACCCCATCTGTCAAGACGGAAATGGAGCGGAAGTGTGAAGAAAAGTGTGCAAGGAAAAGTACGACATAAGCGAGAGTGAGGAGGGTGTTGTGGGGACTGTGCAATGTAGCAAAGACAGTAGCGATCATGACGATCCTGTAGATACAGTATGCCTGTTTCATCATACCAGCTTAGGGTAGGAGGCAAACGCAAGGCACCAGAGCTGAGGTATAACCCATTATGATGCAGAGCATCAAGACAGCATAGAGTAGAAGGAGAGGCAGACGAGTAAGCAAGACAACCATACTCGAGTTTAGACAGCATGAACGTGGAGCGTGCTCGTATCAGCTTTCCAAGAAGTATACTTACCTTAAGTAAGTTAAAGACCTTAGAGCATTCAACACAGAGGTTAGAGATATGGGGAGACCAAAAGAAACCAGTGTCAAAGATTAACTCCATAAGTTTAACAAAATCTTTGCACAAAAGGGGATTACCATAAAGCGACAAAGGGGGACGAAGAACGACCTACTTCCGAGTAAAAGTCACCGCAAAAGTTTTAGTTGTAGAGAACTTGATGCCATGATTGGTGGCCTAGGACGACATGGCATCAATCGCAAGTTGAAGCCGCCGGTGGAGGAAAGGCAAGTCATCACCTCGACAGCAAAGGGTAAGATTGTCCACTGAGGGCAACCAGGAAAATTAGTAAGTGCTCAGAATACTACCGTGGGGTACACCTTCGTATTGCCGAAAAGAGGCAGAATGGTACAAACCATCACTAAAGGAACGATTAGAGAAGAAGCTTCATAGGAAGAGGAGGAGATTACCACGAATGGAGTTGGGCCAAAATATGGTATCTTCAGGTGGTGTCATATGCCTTTTCCAGGTCAAAAAAGGACAGAAACAACAGAGGTCTTTGCAGCAAAACCAGTACATAAATAGACAATGTTCACCAAGACATCAGTCATGCTTTGACAGTTGCAAAAGCCAAATTGAGAAGGGAAGTGGTGGCGTTAGTGTTCCAAGAACATCATAAGGACATTCAACATACGTTCAAAGAGTTTCCAGACGCAACTCGTGAGGGCAATGGGGCAGATGTCCTTAGCAGCTGTCCCGGAAGACCCTGGTTTCTGAATAGGAAAACAACCACCTAAAGCCAGAACTCAAGGACAGATGATGACTCCTAGATACAGTTAAACAGATTCAGTATATACTGAAACAATGCATTGAGAGAGGTGACATTCATTAGGAGATGTTGCGCTTTCCGAGCCTGCTGCCATAGAACAGCAGAGTCAGGGCAGACTGGTGTTCGGAGAGAGATCATTATAGAGAAGCTGGAGATGCGTGCGAAAATCTATAGGACAAGATTCATGAAGGTGCTTACGAATAAGGAAAGATGGAGGAAGACTAGAACTGGAGCCACCAGTTGAAAAAGGGGAACACAGTTCGGTGGCTACTGACACAGGATCCGCCACAATAGAATCATGGAAGTGAAGGACTGGTGAGACATCTGGAACAAACTTACCCGCAATCTTATGGGTTTTCTTCCAGATCTGGGGCAGAGGAATATCAGACGTAATGGTGGAGACAAAAGATTTCCAACTCTCACCTTTAACCGTACAGACCGCAGTCACCTTATAAAACAAAAGAAAACAGCCGTCTGTCTGCATCTGTCTTTCTTCCAGGCTGCACTCTTAAAGCGGACAGTTGAAACACCCAGCATTCCACCTGGGAACGCACTTCCGTATGCCCCTGGAGGTAGAGCAAGGAATAGAGTGGAGGGCAGCATCTAATATGTTGTCATGAAAAAGGAGTAGGGCTCGACGGTGAGGCAGATAGGAGAGGTCAGAAAGAGTAGCATGTAGAGTGAAGCCTTGGCAAACTGCCACCTAGGGAAGGAAAGGGAAGGGTGAAAAGAGAAAAAGGTGACAAGGATGGGGAAATGGCCACTGTTATGGAGGTCACGAAGAACCCGAAACGTGAAATCTAAATAAAGAGAAGATGAAAAAGAGGGAGGTGGTGAAGAGGAACAGGAACTACAGGAGGGGTAAAAGTCAAAGCATGACAAGAGGCGAGAGGTAGGATGTTGCAAGGACCGCGCAAGAATTCAAAGACAGTAGCGATCACGGCGATCCTGGAAAGATAGGAAGGCAGTATCAACATATAAGTTGAGGGCGGGAGTCGAACAAAAGGCACCAGAGTTGAGGCGCAACCCAGTACGGTGCAAAGTATCACGACGACGAAGAGTAGAAGGAGACGAGTAAGCAGGGCAACCATAATCGAGTTTAGACAGGACGAGAGACGAATGTAAAGAGAGGAGTGTGCGGCTATCAGCTCCCCAAGGAGTATGGGACAAAACCTTAAGGATGGTAAGGGTCTTGGAGCATTCAACTCGGAGGTAAGAGATATGAGGCGACCAAGACAAACGAGTGTCAAAGATTAACCCCAAAAGCTTAGCGGACTCCCTGAACACAAGGGAATGACCATAAAGCAAAAGAGGGACAAAGAATGACATGCTTCTGAATAAAAGTCATAGCACAAGTCTTAGACATAGAGAACTTGAAGCCATGATCAGTGGCCCATGATGACATGGCATCAATCGGAAGTTGAAGTCACCGTTGAAGGAGAGGCGAATCATCATCCCGACAGCAAAGGGTAAGAGCGTCGACATAGAGAGCGGAGAAGACGCCAGAAGAGAGGGAAAAAGACCATTGAGGGCAACTAAAAAAAAGAGTAGTGCTCAGAACACTACCTTGGGGTACACCCTCATATTGCCTAAAAGGGGCAGAGAGAGTGGCACTAAGCCTAACTCGAAAGAAACAATGAGAGATAAAGCTTTGGAGGAAGAGAGGGAGATTACCACGAAGGCAAGATGAATGAAGTTGTGACAGAATATGATATCTCCAGGTGGTGTCGTAAGCCTTTTCCAGGTCAAAGAAGACGGCAACAACAGAGGTCTTCGCAGCAAAAGCAATACAAATATAGACCTCCAAGTTTGCCAGGACATCTGTTGTGCTGCGGCACTTGTGAAAACCAAATTAAGAAGGGAAGAGGTGGCGAGTATTCTAAAAACCACATCAGACAAACGTTAACCATACGTTCAAAAGAGTTTGCAGACAACTCATGAGGGCAATAGGGTGGAAGTCCTTAGGGAATGTCCCGAGAGACCCTGGAAACATAACAGGGAGGACAATGGCATCGAGTCAGTCCTCAGGTACTGAAGACTACTCTCGGACCCGATTATACAGACTCAGTAAATACAGAGACGTGCACGGAGGGAGATGGCGAAGCATCTCATAATGAATACCATCGGAGTCCGCTGCCCTAGAACCACAGAGGGCCAGGGCAGACTTAAGTTCAGAGAGAGAGAGAAGGGATCGTTATAGAGAAGGCTGAGATGAGTGCAGAAATCTAAAGGACGAGATTCAAGAACCTTAAGGCTTAAGAAGAAGGAAAGAGTGAGGAAGATGAGAACCAGAGCTAACAGACGAAAAGTGGGAACCCAGTTCAGTCGCGACCTGCAACGGGTCCACCACAAGAGTATCACGGAGGTGGAGGACCGGCGAGACATCAGGAGCAAACTTACCCACTATCTTGCAGATACCCCTCCAGATCCGCGGCAGAGTAGTTTCGGATGTAATGGTGGAAACATAAGACCTCCAACACTCACGTTTACCTGTACAGATGGTCCTACGGACCACTGAATTCACCTTCCGAAACAAAAGAATAAGCCATCTGCCGGCGGTGGTGTCTCTTCCAGGCCGCACGCTTATAGCAGACAGCCCAAGCACAGTCCACATTCCACCAGGGAACGCACTTCCGTGTTCCCTGAGAGGTAGAGCGAGGAATAGAGTGGAGGGCAGCATCGGAGAGTGTCATGAAGAAGGAGGAGGAGGGCGCGAGAAAGAAGCAGAATGGAGAGGTCGGAGAGAGTAGCACAGAAGGTAAATAGATGCCAGTCAGCCTCAGCAAACTGCCACCTAGCGAAGAAGAGGGGAGGGTAAAAAGAGAAAAGGTAACAAGGATGGGGAAATGGTCACTGCCATGGAAGTCATCAAGAACCCGCCATGTGAAATTCAAGTAAAGACACAACGAGCAAAGAAAAAATCAAGACAGGAAAGGGTGCAGTCTGAGAGTCCAAATGAGTGGGCTCATCAGAATTCAGAAGAGGCAGGGAAGAAGAGAGGACGAACGGTTCGAGAAGGCGACCCCGGGTGTTTGTCAGAACATCACCCCAGAAGGTATGTCGACAACTGAAATCACCCAGCAGGAAGTTGCACAGACTCTGGCAAGGAGTCCACTAGGTGTTTAAGATCGGGAAGAGAAAGCGGCACATTTGGGGGGAGATAAATGGAACAAACTGTGTACCATTTATGCACAAAGACATGAGCAGCAGAACATTGGAGAGATGATGGAAAAAGTAAGAGGACGAAGGGAACATCAGAACGAATCAAAAGCAGAAAAGTTATTGGCCCCAGCAAAATATGAAGAGGGGGGGGGGCAGGGGGAGAGAAAGGAATAATCACGGAAGCGACCAGGATGAGCACCAAGCATCAGCTCCTGGAGATGGACACAAAGGAGTGAAAACTGTGAAATCAAAAGTTGGAATTCATGAAAATTGGCGTAATATCCATGAATATTCCATTGAAGAATAGACATCGACAAAAAGAGAAAGGACAGGAACAGAGAACAATGAAGAAACAAAGGTTAAAAAGGAACACAGCATGTCAAAGAAGTGCAGGATCAGGATCAGGGTCAGCGAAGTCAGGGTTAGGGAGCATGGGTAAACTGAGTAAGGATGGAGGGAAGGGAGTGGGAGGACAGACCACAGGCAGATGAGCAGGGTCCAGAGGAGGAGGCAACCGAGAGGGACTGTCAAGGACAGCAGAAACCGGGGAGCACACCTCAGCAAGGGCAGCAACCAAGAAGGTAGCTGGGGCCAAAGAAACCTCCATAGCAGGAACAGGGGGCTCGACCATCGAAATGGGAGGGGTGGAGTGATAGTCAGAGGTAGGGGGGCGAGGATGAAAGTGAAGCTTTCTTACCAGCCAGGGAGGAGGAAGGAGATAAGCCAGGCTTTCGTTTCTGATTCAGAGAGGCAGGTGTTCCAGCAGCAACGTACTGGGCAACAGACTCAAACGTCTCAACAGAAGAAGAACGAGAGCGAACAACACGATGATCGCTAGAAGGATGGACATCAGCCCGCACAAACAGACAGTGTGGAGAGCTAAGAGACAGAGGAGAAGGATGGGAAGGAGGACCAAAGGGAGTTGAGAAAGAAGACACAGGAGACATGACAGACTGGGTAGAAAGAAGGGAAACCCCAGACAGAGAACCAGGAGGGGGACCCTTTGGGACAGAATGTAAAGGAACAGGGGAGCAGGCGGTGGGCGTGTCCGGGTCTAAGGCCTGGAAACTGTTGAGACTGAGGAAGGTGGGAAGAACGAGGAGAGCAAGAGCGCAACACGTGAGCGTAGGAAACCCCATCATAAGGGGTAGGAGGGGGACAGTGAACTTGGCGCCTCGCTTCAGGAAAAGTCAAACGTTCCCGGTGCTTCAAGTTGAGGACGGCTGCCTCAAGTTAGTAATGTATAAACGCACAGGAGAAGGTAGGGTGGGCCTCACTGCAATTGAGGCAGTGAGCCTGGGGAGAAGTGCACTCCGACTTAGAGTGACCTTCATTCCCACACATAGGGCAGAGAGAGAGAGAATACTGGAGCATTTGAGGGCACCATGTCCGAACTTCCAGCACTTATTACAAAGCCGAGAAGAGGGTATGTACTCCTGAATGGAGCATCTGGCACGAGCAAGAAGAACAAAGGGCGGAAGTGTCCGACCATCAAAGGTAATTTTCACAAGCCGAAGGGGCAGACGGCCACGAGGGGGTCATGAACGTGTCCACCTGGAGAACAGAATGGCCTTGGGCCTCGAGGACATGTTTAATATCCTCGTGGCAGTCCTTGAGGTTCCTAATACCGGTTGCAACATGGTGTGGGAGGAGAACAGTGCCAACACTTGGACTTAACTGAGCATTCTTGGAGACCCTAACAGGGGGTCACCCCAATGCAGAACAAAGCCGCCAAGCGGACAGCTGCAACCCAAGAAGGAGCAGCAACGACACGCGTGCTGAGATGGGTGGGGTCAAAAGTAACAGAGGCATCTACTGAATCAACAAGGTGCCTATGGAGGGAGAAATCGTCAGGAGTATAATCTAAATGATGGAGGTCAAAGTACTTAGTCCACGTAGCAAGATCAAACAAGACATGGTACGAATTGGTATGGGAAGGAAGCATGCGAGAGCGGCCATGGCAGGGACGGTGGTGAGAGCCCCCTAGAGAGAGAGAGGTGTCATAAGGCGCAGTAGTCACAATGAGAGATGGAGTTGTACTAGGGGACGAGGTAGTCATACAGGGGGCTTGGGGCTCAACCCAACCACAGAAGAGGAAGGGGAGCGGGGGAGTAGTCCAGTCTGGGCTCAATGTAGCGGGGGCTACAGAGCCCAGTCTTCCAGCACAGTCCGACTCAGGGGCCTGGTCACCCCCCCCCCCCCATGAGCCTGGGAAAGAGAAGTCGTTTCATTATCCATGCAGCAGTCTTTCTAAAAGTTTGGGGCCTGGATCCAAGGGATACCACCTACCAGGGCAGCCAGGGAGGCCGAGCGCGGGCCAGTGCAGGAAGGGTGCATCGTCCCCAGCGGTGGCCCCCCCTCCATTTTTAACAAGGAGTCCTACTGCATAGTTCATTCTCCCACACTGGTGCAAAGACCCCACTCCCCCTATTGCCCCAGCCTGGACACCCAGCCATCCACTCAGGGTTACCCCTCCAGCGGGCGGTCCGTTGGCTCACAAAGCCCCTACCTGGTGCCCATCTGCATGTACAACACACAAAGAGGGGACAGGAGAGGGGGCAAAGGCAACCCTCACTAGTCCCAGGGTGGTGTACGTGAGCCCCTCACCACGACAAGGTGACACCACAGAGGGAAGAGGCGAGAAGAGCAGATGTACTCCTGAACAGAGCATCTGGCACCAAGAGTTATGGAAGACGGAAGGGACCTATCAAAAGTGATTTTCATTACACAAAGAGACTGGCAATGACGACCACGAGGGAGGGCGAGTAACATATTAATATGGAGGATAGAATGGCTTTGGGCCTCAAGGATATGTTTATTATGGTAGTCTTTAAGTTCCTTATCACCAGTCGCTACATGGTATGGGAGAATAACTGTGCCAATCCTGGCATTTATTTAACCAGGCATTTTTTGATATTCGAACCAGTGTCTCCCCAATGTAGGACAACGAGGCTAAGTGGACAGCTGCTTCCCGAGAAGGAGCTGCAACAACACGTGTACCAGTATGGGTGGGCTTAAAAGTGACAAAGGTATCCACCAAATCAACTAGAGTAAGAGTAATTAGGTCAAGTGGAGGCATAGGTCTGTATATTAAAGAGGAGCTGGAATGCACAGAGCTCCTGAACTTGACCAATGAGGTGGTAGAGGTACTTGGAATCATGGTAGAGAATATAGATCTAATTATTATTCTAATATATAAACCGCCAGATGCAACAGTTCAGGAATTCACTGAGCAGATCCACAAAATAGAAAATAGCCTTGATAACCTAGCAAACCCAGTACCAGATTTTATCTTCCTTGGAGACTTCAATCTACCCAGTTTACAATGGAGAATAGTAAACAATAATACTATAGCATGAAATCAACCTGGAAATAACGAATCACAGGTCAGAGAACTACTGAGATTCTGTGACAAATTCTCGCTCAGTCAGCAGATTACAGAACCGACTAGGAATGAGAACACGCTGGACCTGATATTCACGAACAATGATGATAGCTAATCAGAGACATTACTGTCTCGGACACTACGTACTCGGACCACAAGCTCATTGAAGTGGAAACTAACATTAATAACGGTAGTAGGCCCAAGAGAAACAACAAGCGAGAAGGGCTATTCAATAAATTAAATTTTAATAATAAAAGGATAGACTCGGAGAAAATAAACAGGGAACTTACAACATTCAATGGGAAAATGTTTAAGTAATAAAAATCCTACACAAGGTCCAACGTAGAAAGAGAACACAGACGACATTACAGAAGAAGAAAAAAGTTAACAGAAGTGCTGAAGCAGACACGACTTTCCATACAAAGAAGGAATAATTTAAACAGGGAGATTGAAGAAATCGAACAGAGACTGAAGCATTCATATCAACTTGACGAAAGGCAACTAAAACAGAAAGCAATTAAAAAAATAAAGAAATACCCAAAATATTTCTTCACATATGCTAAATCAAAAGCAAAAACCACTGCCAGTATTGGACCTATTCGTACTAGTGAAGGTTCATACACTGAGGATGACAAAGAAATTAGTGAAATCCTAAAAAAGCAATATGAGGACATGTTTAGCACCCCGATACACAGCATGAAAGTGGAAGATCCGGACAACTTCTTCATGCGTGATATACAAACCCCTGTAAATATAATTGATATCAACACGAGCGTGGCAGGTTTTGAAAGAGAAATTGACAATATGCCCATGCACTCAACCCCGGGTTCAGACTCATGGAATTCAATATTTATAATGAAATTCAAAGTGCCAGTAGCACAGGCACTCAGTATAGTGTGGAGAAAGAGCTTGGACACGGGGGAGATACCAGATGCTTAAAGCAGTAGACATAGCCCCTCCACACAAGGGAGGTAGCAAAGCATTGGCAAAGAATTATAGACCAGTTGCACTTACGTCCCACATAATAAAATTACTGTATTTGAGAGAGTGATCAGGAGTCAGGTCACTAGTTTCATGGAGACCAATGACCTCCACAATCCAGGCCAACATGGATTTAGAGCAGGAAGATCATGCCTCTCACAGATACTTGACCATTACGACAAAATCACTGAGGCATTAGAAGAAAAACAGAGTTCAGATGTAGTATACACAGATTTGCAAAGGCATTCGATAAATGTGACCATGAAGTGATAGCACACAAAAGGAGGTCAATGGGAATAACTGGTAAAGTAGGACACTGGATACTCAGTTTTCTGTCGAACAGAACACAGAGAGTAACAGTTAACCATATAAAATCGAGTCCAAGCGCAGTTAAAAGCTGCAGTACCTCAAGGTATAGTCCTTGCACCATGGCTTTTCCTTATTCTCATATCAGATATAGACTCAAATACAAGGCACAGCTTCGTATCATCCTTTGCAGATGACACAAAAATCAGCATGAAAATTACCTCAGCTGAAGATATTGAAAAACTACAAGCAGATATTAATAAAGTTTTCGACTTGGCAACAGAAAATAACGTGATGTTTAACAGCGATAAATTCCAGGTACTAAGATACAGTAAAATTGAGAACCTTAAACTTAATACAGGGTACAAAACAATCTAATTTGCCCATAGTAGGAAAGAAACATGTAAAGGATTTGGGAATAATGATGTCTGATGACCTAAATTTTAGGGAGCATAACCAAGCAAATATTGCGGCAGCCAGGAAAATGATAGGATAGATTACGAGAACTTTCAAATCCAGGGATCCCATCACAATGGTTGTACTCTTCAAATCACTTGTGCTGTCCCATCTTGAGTACTGCTCAGTACTCACTTCCCCATTTAGAGCAGGAGAGATTGCTGAAATAGAGGGAGTACAGAAAACATATACGGGATACATGAACGAGATAAAGCATCTAAATTATTGGGATCGTCTCAAAGCTCTCAGAATGTACTCACTAGAAAGACGATGGGAGAAATATCAAATAATATACAAGTGGGAAAATACTGGAGGGCCAGGTCCCAAATCTGCACAGTAAAATAACAACATACTAGAGTGAACAATATGGTAGAAAATGCAGAGTACTGTACAACCAGTGAAGAGTAGGGGTGCCATAGGCACAATTAGAGAGAACTATATAAACATCAGAGGTCCACGGTTGTTCAACATCCTCCCAGCGAGATTAAGAAATATTGCCGGAACAACCGTGGACATCTTCAAGAGGAAACTAGATAGTTTCCTCCGAGTGCCGGACCAACCGGGCTGCGATGGGTATGTGGGCCTGTGGGCTGCTGCAAGCAACAGCCTAGTGGACCAAACTCTCACAAGTCAAACCTGGCCTCGGGCCGGGCTTGGGGAGTAGAATAACCCCCAGAACCCCATCACCCAGGTATCAACTAGGTGTTTATGGATGAATAAATCATCAGGACGAGTAGAATTAACATGACCGAGATTAAAATACTTAGTCCATGTAGCAGGGCCAAAGAAAGCTTGGAAGGTATTAGAACCGGAAGGAATTGTGCAAGTGTGACTGCGGAGAGGACGGCACCGAGCACCCTCAGTAAGAGAGGGGGTAAAAGGCGCAGTTGTTACAATGAGAGATGAAGCCACTTCATGTGATGAGGTGGTCATCACTGGGGGCTTGGGGCTCAACCCTGCCACAGAGGTAGAAGGGGGAGCAGAGAGGGATAGTCGGGACCTGGTAGACCAAGCTCTCACAAGTCAAGCCTAGCCCCGGGCCGAGCTTGGGGACTAGAAGAACTCCCAAAACTCCATCAAGCGGGTATCAAGCAGGGAAAGTTCGGAGCTGCTTGGTCTGGGACCAAAATAGCAGGGAGCTACGGGGCCCGGCTTTCCATCACAGTCTGACTCGGGGGCCTCGACTCCCACCCCACGTCTGAGAAGTTAAAAATAAGGGTCACATATCAGCATGTAAATGAACAGGTAATCATTTCATCAACAAACATGCCCCCATACCCACCATGGCGCCACAATTAGAGGCTAGGACACCTGATAAGACGTGGGCCCCCCCAGGGGTGCATCGTGGATATATGCCCTGCAATCACCACTTTAAGAACCATTAGTCCGTCAAGATTGGGCTCAGCAACGAAGTAAAAGAATGATAATAAGAGTGTCCCTTTGCTCAACAATTTTGGGTACCACAGTTTTATGGGCGAGAGACTGTGCCTCACCTAAACAGAAGAAGACATCTAAAAGAATGATCAAGAATAGCAAAAAGTCGCCAGGAAATAGCAATTAAAAAGGAGAATTGGGAAGGAAAAATTAAACTAAGTAGGAAAAATCATTCAGCACAATTAGTGAAGAAGGCAGCAGGAGCATAAGGCTTCAACAGCACACAGGACACTGTCCCATGGAGCATCACATTCTAGCATCTGCCAACCAAGCCCCGTCATGATGGCAACAGGCTGGAAAGGGAGGGAGAGATGAAAAAGACGAGAGGACAAAGAATACTGCCCGGTGGGAAACCAGTGTTAATGGGTAGAGTCTGGTGGGACACCAGTGTTAATGGGTAGAGTGGGAAAATTGGAATCATTCACAGAGACATACTGGAGCTTGTCACTGAGGTAAGATTGTAGGTATCGGAGGGAGTGACCTCTTACTCTGTAATGTTGCAATTTAAAAAAGTTAATGTGTTTACAGTGTCAAAACGTCTTATGTAGGTAAACAAATAAGTGAATAAGGTACTCATTTTTTCCAAGAGCTGCATAAATGAAATTAATCATACTAACCGGGCATGATTGGTCCTTTTTTGGGCCTAAAGCCATTATGGCAAAAACTAAGTATAAATAGGAGTAAGGCTATGTGTAAATTAACTCTTTTAAAATATTTTAGACCAAATCGGCAGAATTGATATTGGTCTATAATTGTTGACTTCAATGAGATTGCTGCTTTTATGGACTAAGGTTACTCTTGCTTTTTTTCTCAAAATATCAGGAAAGGTTTAGTGTTCAAATAATTTGTTGTAGAGCAATGCAATAGCTGGAGCTAAAAATTTAAGAGGCTTTTTTGTAAATTAGGGTTGGTATCTCAACATACAGTATCTATGCATGGGGTTCATTCATCCACTGCAAATTGCCTCAAGGCCATCATCACCCAATGAAAATGTACTATCAGAACAATAAAACTGTCTTCAAACAGCACACAGCCTCTCTGTTTAAATCCCTGAACATGCTACATATACACTCGCTCTACACATTCTCTTGTGCTATTTACAAGTACAAAACCTTGTTCCTAAATGCTAACCCTGATCTGAAACTCTTCATTGATAAGACGTAATAGAACCCACAAGCACCACAACATAAATAAATATCTCTTTGATATAAATTTTTTATATAAATTGACAGTCAGGATAATACAATTGCCAATCAGGCTAATATAATTTTTAATCAGGCTTTATCACCCACAGGGTTATTGATCGGTGGAACTGCCGAAGCCATAACTGCCAAAACTGTGCTGAATTTCAAAATATATCTGGAAAAAATCATGAAGGCAAACTGGGAGGGGGAAGGGAACCTTCAACAAGCCGACAACTTCCTGTTCTCATTGAGGCCACTCGGGTTAGTGGCCCTCAGGTAAATCAGGTAAAATATTATTCCCAGACAATTACAGCATAACTGATAAAGTTAGGCTAGGGTAATAAGTTTCTGGTAAATTTAGAGTGATAAATTTCTAGAGTAATATAAATTTAAATTTCATATTAACTTGACTGACAGCTATAAATGCCAATCAGCCTTCAATATACTCTTCAATGAAATATTTAAATCAAGAGTAAAACTCATAAATAGGCCTAAACAAAAAATAAAAAATGGATATCAGTTTGCATATGAATCTAATGAGAAAATTCCTTGATTAATATACATTTCCTTACCAGTCAAATGGTCTCACCTTAAGTACGTCTCAGATTGTCTTCTACACTAACTCCAATGCTAAATGATATTACAACAAAAATGTTTATAACTTAGCTACAGAGTATATTACATTTTAAATAAATTTCCACAGAAAGCTAAAAAAGGAAGCACATTATTTACATAAATATGAAGAAAAACATAAAGCTTTGTTTTACCTTTGCTAAATTAAAGAGATACTTCTATACTTATAAGCAATTTTGAGTTTTCCTAGTGACAGCTTCTCTAGTTCTTGCTTGGTCATCTAACTTTCATATAAGAACAATATAATAAAATATCTTCAGATCTTTACCTTTTCATTGTGAAGTGTATTTCTCAAACAAAATATAATTACCTCTGAAGAACATCCAACTGACATTGTGACAGCACACTGTTAGATTAAAGGTAAGTTAATATACTATTATGTGCCTCATTATCCTTCAACATTCTCTTAATTATCTTTCACACTCAAAGTGTTTAGCCTATTATCTGCATGCATCATCTTGTGCTTCTTCATTTGTCCAGGACGACTGAATCTCTTCCCACACTCTGGACACTCATGTGCTTTGTCCCTTGAATGCACTAACATATGAGTCTTCATAGTTCCACGCACTCTGAATCTCTTCCCACACTCTGGACACTCGTGAGGTTTATCACCTGAATGCACTAACATGTGCTTTATTATAGTTCCACGTTCTCTAAATTTTTTGCCACACTCGTCACATCGAAAAGGTCTCTCATCTGCATGCACCATCCTGTGAGTATTCATATGTCCACGCTGAGTGAATCTCTTCCCACACTCTGGACACTCATGAGGTTTATCACCTGAATGTACTAACATGTGAGTTTTCATACTTCCATGACGACTGAATCTCTTCCCACACACTGGACACTCATGAGGTTTGTCACCTGAATGCACTAACATGTGAGACTTCATATCTTCAAGACGACTGAATCTCTTTCCACACTCTTGACACTCATGAGGTTTGTCACCTGAATGCACTAACAAGTGACGCTTCATATCTCCAAGACGACTGAATCTCTTTCCACACTCTGGACAATCATGAGGCTTGTCACCTGAATGCGCTAGCATGTGACGCTTCACATGTTCAAGACGACTGAATACCTTCCCACACTCCGGACATGCATGAGTATTTTCACCTGAATGCACTAACATGTGCCTTATTATAGTTCCACGTAATCTAAATTTTTTGCCACACTCAGTACATTGAAAAGGTCTCTCATTCACATGCACCATCCTGTGCTTCTTCATATGTCCAAGATGACGAAATCTCTTCCCACACTCTGGACACTCATAAGGTTTCTCACCTGAATGCACTAACAGGTGAGTCTTCACACGTGAAGGACGGGTGAATACCTTCGAACACTGTGGACACTGGTGAGTCTTCATCTTCTTTATGACAGGTACAGTTTGTGTGAAGGTTTTTTCCCCCGGATGTTGGGAGAAGCGTCAAGGCTTGAGTGTTGTTTCTTAGAGTTAGCCTTGATGTGAGCACTTGGCGGTCAATGGTGGTGCTTCTTCTTTATGATAGGTGCAGTTTGTGTCAAGGTTTTCCCTTAATGCTCGTGCTGGACATCACCGGCGGGTGCTGCTAAAATGGCGGCAATTGTTTACCCTCTCAACACCTGAGCGTTCCAATGTTTTTGTCTGGTTCCACATATCATTTTTCCTACTTATTTTTGTTTATAACTGCTCATTTACAATTACGACTTGTATTTATCCCCATGTTTTTCAATCAAAGAATGTACTTGGAATTATTTATTTAAACATAATGCTACACGATTATGTTTTTTGAAGGAAACAGCTCTCCCATAGTGGATGTGCTCCGAACCATAATGGAACTGACCCAAGTATCAGTTGGGTCAACCCAAGTATCGCCTTTCCAAAATGGTGATCCATGTTGGAATAGTCGAACGCCGAAAAAATATGGTTTGTTAGTTTAGTTCATTTATTATGCACCCATGGTTGAAAACATCTCGATAACTTAAATTATTTATTAGTCAGAAGAAAGACAGAAATGGGAGCATTATATAAAACCTTTACCAGACAAATATTTTTTAAGTAAAACCAAAGATATTTGTTGTTGTATAAAAGTGGCAGTTTAGTCACTCCTTACACGGGAGACATCTCCAGTCACGCAGGGTGCAGCCGCACCTCCACAGATCTCCAGTATCATCTATTGATACTGGTAATGGCTCAAAAGGTCAAAAGGGCCACCACTAATGGGCTATTCGTGCCCGTGCCATCTTTTGGGTGGCTTAATCTTCATCAATCAATCACTCCTTACATTGACAACATCGCACACAAATATTTTTATCACTTCTGAGACCAGCTTTGGACGTTCCGCATATGTGTACGTGTTCAATATTAAAACGACAATATAATGCAATTAATAATTAAAATCTTCTACTTAACAGGCGTATAGTTATTAAATGAAGTCTAGTGATGTGGTGGACATTATCCGGACTTGGTAAGGACGCCGCCCGCCATCGTCGACTGCAGTTTCGGATAACAGTTTTCGGATCAAAATCACGCTCGAACGCTCATCTGCTCCTGACGACCTTGCTGCCCGTCCAACTTTATCAGCTGCTCCTTGAGCCCACAACATCCCAAACATGATGCAACAACCCCAGAAGGCAGCTAAGTACCCAGTGACCTAAATGTGACCGAAATATACGACAAAACCTAACCTACTAGCTCATCTCGACCTCATTAGTGTTGCTCCCTGGCGGAAGCTAACCGCTAACCTGACGTTTGCTGCTGCCACATCAACGAGTCTACCCCATCTGCCTGCATACATCACTGCTGCTACCATGCAAAACAATTCTAAGCTCGGCAAGGCCGCAAAGAAACATAGCACACCTATCAGGATGAACCATAACATGGATGAAGGATAACATCAGCTACGGTACGAGACCAACGTGATCACGCTACGCTCCTCACTCTAAGCTGTATATCAGCCCTTATACTATTGCCAGATGATGTAGACCGCCACCCACAGGCAGCTAAGTACATGGAGTCCTAGCATGTTATAGCAAAACCAAAGTAACCGACCAAAATCAACTCATTCCATCTCAATTAAGTTTCAAAACATTCCTCTACGGCTGTGAGTACCAGTGCATGCTGCCGCCACCGCGCTGCCTGACGCAAGTTTCTTCACAATATATACCCCCAGTCCATTCTAACCAATCATGTCTCCTAAAACTGGGGCTGTGCAGAGAAAGAAGGACAACAAACCCCTTAACAAGGCAACCATCCCGGCCAACTCAAATAATATTCGTGTTTCGAATCCCGGCCAACTCAAACAATATTCGTGTTTCTCCGTCTGGAAGCTCTGGGGTCCAGGGCAGCGGTGCTGCCCTCCCCTCCGCCCCTTTGAGCAAGGGAGCAGAGACATCTCAACCCTCTCCTATGGACATGCTAGCATCCCACTATAAGCAACTCAAGCGAGCTTCCGGTCCCTCACCGGAATTCTATAACTGGGCCGAGAATCAGTGGTTCAAAAAGTTGTGCCAAGTCCTCGAGTCTCAAAATGCTATCATCTTGAGTCTTCTAAATGAGAATCTAGCGATCCGCGCTAATCTCCAACAGCAACAACAAGAAATAACCCTCCTCCGCGAGGAAATTGAAATTGAAATTGAAATAAGTTTATTGAGGTAAAATACACACAAAGGGATGAGGTAGCTCAAGCTATTCTCACCCCATTCAGTACAACGTGTTAATATATACATAGACACACATCACAAATAAACACATTACCAAACATTCTGAGAGGTAAAAATATACATTTCCTCCCTCACAAGTAGTATGGTATCAGACGTACACACAAATACTTTTATGACCTAGGTATACTGTATAGACAATTTGCAAGACACCTGCAGATAATTCAACAAAATATTACAATCTTGGTGCAAAATTCTTATATCTCTCAAGAATATCATCAACCTTTCCGTTGTGACACATCCAGGCTATTTGTTCAGGAACAGTCCTTATCTCAGTGTTTCTATATACATTAATCAACGGACAATTAAGAATATAATGGGCAAGGGTGTGAGACCTTAACATACCACATAGTTTACACTTCGTGTCATTACCATGAACATCTATCCCATATTCCCAGTAATATTTGTACCCAAGCCTGAGCCGCATGTACACAGAGTCACTCCAAGCATTTCTCCTTTTACCATAAGTGAAATGGGTGTTTTGACTCACATACATGTAGTGTTGCATGGTTTGACTACTCTCATACATTATCTCTCTCCTCTCCACTCCCGCCTGTGCCTGAATATTTCTGATTTTGCTTCTTATTTGTCTCATTGTGAATTCACATTCAATGTCAACTTGTGGTTTTGATGTGGCACGTTTGGCCAAGTCATCCGCCACCTCGTTGAGCACTATTCCAACATGAGATGGAATCCACATGAATTTCGCACTATAACCTTTCAGCTGTATCTCAGTTATTCTTCTCTTACAGTCCTCCACTATAGACATGAAGACTGGGTTTCGACTGTTTAAGGACTCCAGTGCTCCTCGGCTATCGACAAATACAAAAACATTTTTGTCGTCATGACGTACTTCCTCCAAACACGCCAGAATGGCCTGCAGTTCAGCTTGTGTGGATGATATATAATTACTAAGCCGGAGTTCAATTATCCTGTCCACAGTCCCAAACTCCGTATAATCCCTTATTAGGACACCACACCCTGCCCTGCCATCTTCCGCCACCGACCCGTCGCAATATACATGTAAACTGTTGCCTCTTGGTAACCGAGATATCATGCTTCCATACAAACACCGTAATTGTCCCGGTTCATGATGAATCTTTTTCACCTTGAGGGGTACAATTTCGACGTCTATTTTCTGTACTTTCCAGGGAGCAGACATATTACACTGTCGAGAGGGTTTACAGCAGTCAAGTACGTCGTATTCCCTGAGGTCATGAGCTAATCCTCTCGTATAGCGTGTCTCCCTCAGTTTCCTGGAAGTGTGTACGTCACTCAAGCAGGTCTGAACGCTCTCAAACAGCTTATCCCCTCCTTTTCTCCGCATGAAACGAATAGATACTCTAGTGTTAATGTCACAGGACTCTATCACACACACTCTGTAAATTTAATTCCATTCTCATTATTTCAATCATTGCATTTCTTTGACATCCAAGAATAATCCTCATAGCCTCGTTCTGTATCAGCTCTATTTTTTGAATTCTGCCTTGGCCTGTGTAAGACAATACGGGTGCTGCGTATAGTCTATCAGGGATCGAACAGTGCTTATGTATAACATCCGCAAGATAGGTACCCCAACACCTTTACCAGAAAAAGCCAGTGCTTTTAGAGGATGCAGACGGGCTTTGCATAAGGTGCTGATATGATTTATTTCAGCATTTTTACTCTCACATGTGTATCCAACATACATGCCCAGATACTTGTACTTCTGTACACGGCTCAGTTCCACACCATTTAGAGTAAGTGTTATATTTCTTCGTTTCCTATACTCGTATTTGGTTTTATCTGCATTTATAACTAAGCCTAACTTGTGACAGGTTGTACCAAGTATGTTAAGAGCATCTTGAATTTTGTTCCCAGAAGTGCCTTGTATAAGAATGTCATCAGCATATATGATCGTCGTGACCCCTGGAGGATACATCTCTGATGCTAATCTGTTCATTAATACATTGAATAAGGTGGGACTTAATACTCCCCCTTGTGGGGTACCTAACTGAAACCTCCGTTCCTCAGACATGAATCCCTGGTAATACACCTGCCCTTTTCTGCCTTGTAGATAATCCCTTATCCAGTGTAGCAATCTCCCTGTTATTCCCAGATTGGCTAATTCGTATAAGATTACTTCCCCATTGGCTTTATCAAATGCTCCTTGTAGATCAACAAAAACTCTACAATTGTCATCCATATTAGACAAACACTTTAAGAGACAATCCGCAGTACTTTTGCCTTTGATAAAACCAAAGAGATTACTGGACATGTTATCACCTACAAGGTAGAGTAGCCTATTTAACAAAATCCTTTCCATCATTTTACAAAAGCAGGATATTAAGGAGACAGGTCTGTAGCCTCCGTTTGACTTAGGGATAGGAATGATGACAGCCTCTTTCCATTTTCTTGGTAACTTTCCCTCTCTATAACTCATATTAAACAAATCAAGTAAGGGATTAGGTTTCATACCGGCTAAATAATTAAGTATGTCATACGTTACTCCATCTTTTCCCGGAGCAGTGGAGCTGCCACTTTTTATAGCATCCAGTAGCTCATCGTGGGTTATCTCAGTGCATGTTATAGATCTTGTATTTAAGGCACATAAAGTTACTCCATTTCTAATATTTTCCCATGACTCAATGGTGACTCTCGTGTCTGCAGGTAAGGACTCCATACCAGCAGCACTTGCCCATTTATCTACTAACTCATTAGCAACCTTCCCTGGATCTGAGTGAGCAATGAAATTGGTCTTACAACCCCTGACTTTATTTACTGCTCTTTATATGTCTTTAAGGTTCTTAGTATTACCAATGGACTGAGCAAATTCTTGCCAGTATCTGTCCCGCGCCTCCTTCCTCACCTGACTGCATTCCCTAGCCACTTCCAACATTGTATTTTTCTCTTCATCCCTCATTCCATTTTTTAACCATGCTTTATGCGCACTCCCTAGCATTCTCTCCCATCCCTTGACTTGCTGATCATTGGAATATTTAAATTTCTTAGGTCCGTGCGTCTTGCTTCCCCTGCCCCCGTTATTTTCCCTCTGTACTAATTTCTCTATGTTCTCGACCATGTCCTCGTAAAAACTATCAACGCAGAGCGGCGTGTAATGTTGATACCAATCTCCCATATTTTGAATAAAATAATTTTTCATATCTTTCTTAATATTTAGCCTTTTCCTTTGAAAGTGGACTTGTTTTTTCCCCAGTGGTAATTCAACGTTCAAGGCAAAGTGGTCACTAAGTAGTTCCCGAACAACCCGAGCCTCCCCCATAATCCCCTGAGAGTTTAAAACGCAGGCATAGTCAAGCCGTCCTCCCCTGATGTGAGTTGGTTCATTGTTTCCCAAGAGACAGGTATCTGGATGATCTTGTAGAAACTGTAACCACTTGACCCCATTAGCATTAATACTACCCACTGTCCCAAGGCTTGTGTGCCGAGCATTAAGGTCCCCAATGACCAGTGAAGGATTAGTATAAATGCAGTCAGGTAAATAGTTAGCGTCGAAGCAGTTCCTGGATACATACAAATTAACTACAATAAATTCCCCTTCCCTTAATGATAATTTAACACAGACACTCTCTATACCTTGCGTTTTTGATGGCGGTTCTACTATGCTGGTATGGAGTTCTTAACATAAATCGACGTGCCTCTGATGTTATTTGCAGCGAAGAGGTGAAACCCTTTATAGCCATTTAATTTCAATAAGCCTTCATTCCTATCCCCTGTCTCTTGGAGAGCTACAACATCAATATCATTTCCCATCACATAACAATGAACATCTGTAACCCTGTTTCTCAAACCATTAACATTCCATGACAACACTTTCAGTCTAGGGTGATCCATTATTAATCAATTCATTGCCTAAGTCATCCCCAATAAGTTCACTAAATGATAGCCATACCTTGTATAACATCTCCCACCTCCTCCCAAGTTCACCAGTAAAAGCGACATTGCGATTCTCAAGAGATTTTTTCAGCCCTGAGACGTCCATTATTGGCCCAAATGATTCCTTCATTTTATGTGTAATTATAGGGTTCTTCCTTTCCCTACGACTATCATCATTCACACACACTTCACTTTCCTTCATTTCATCACTCAATATTTCATTTTTGTCCTCAACCACTATATCCTGACTATCCTTCACCGTTTTGTGATTTTCCTTGACCTCCTGAACGTTTAATTTAGCCTCGATGGACTCGATTCTCTGCCCCAGATTTTGGAGGAACTCACCAACTTTTTTAAGTTCAGCCCACACTTCCTTGACCATATTATTATGACCCTCTTTCTGAGCCACAGTAGCCACTTCACTCACCGTTACACTGTCACTGCCGGAGTCCTGAGTGGTGGCGTGGCTGCTTGTTGCTGGAGCCTGCCTAAGTAAAGGTGACTCCTTTACCCACGCATTCGTCCGGTTCACTGGCACTGTTTGGGGCAGACTGTTTTGCTGTGCTCCCGGTGTCTGGGTAAGAGCTCTTGCTTGCTCTGTAACATTCACCGGCCGGAGAACAGCCATACTCGGCCTCTTGCTACACACAGCCGAGCTCGCATTGTGAACACCTCCACAGTTGCAGCATCTGGGAACTATTTTCTCACCGAGATTCAGTCTGTTTCTACACACAGTAGAGAGGTGAGACTTTCCGCAGAAACGACATCGTGGATCATTTTGACAGCTCCAGGATTTATGCCCCCATCTGCAGCATTTCAGGCATATTATGGGCTCTTCCACATACTTTGCTACATGCCTGTAGCCAGCCCCGGTGATGAACACTTTCTCGGGTACGTCACCTCTCACTAGAGCCACCACCTGACTCCTAGCTTCACCTTTAATAAGGTGACGCTTATCCCACACAAATCGTTGGTCGTCGAGTATAAACTCGGGGTCCAGAATCTGAGGGTATTTATAGATAATTACCTTCGTCAGCTTCTCGTTCCCCTCCGGTATTTCCATAAGAATTCCATCATATCCTTGCTGGCTAAGAAACGTCACTGCCTCCATAGAACCTACCGTTAAGTAAGGTCTGTTTACACCTTCCTTCAGCAGGGGCTCGAACTTGCGGTGTTCTCTTCCGAGTCTGACGGTCCACAGCAGCTTCTGATGATAGGCCAGCGTGCATGAGGCAGGGAAGAGAAGCCTCCATCTCCGCTGATCCTCACCTTCCTCACATCGTTCCGTCCGTTTGTCTGCATCAGTCTCGGCGTCGTTCTTCATTCTCTTATCGTTTCCGTTAAGTGTATTACTGTCCACACTACGCCTTGCCTCCTGTCTTCTTCGTTTCTTCTTATTCCTTGTCAGAACTTCTAGATACTCGCCCTCCTCGTCTGACTGGCTGCTTTCAGAGTCCATGTTAATAACGCCGTGAGAAGTAGCCATGTCTTCTGGTGACTGAGTCTCCATCTCAGTACCCAGCATGGGGGGAGGGGGGGGGAAGGTGCGGAGCAGGTATCTTGACCCGACCGCGTCCCAGGTAAGACTGTCCTCCTCCGCGAGGAAATTAGAAACTGCAAGGCAAGCCAAGACCAACTACAGCATGATTTAAATGATCTCCGTGAGGAAAGCAACCTTCTGAAAACTGATGAAGCCATTAAAAAACAGGAGGAAGCTCTCAACAAAATGACTGCATGTATCAGTACATTTTCAGCCCAGCGTTCTGTCTCCCAGGATGAACAAGACCAGCAAAAGCTGCTAGACTCTGTTATAGTGTCGTCCCAAGATATACCTGTGGAACATGATGGTGAAAACTGTGTCGAAATAGCCCTGGATCTCTTAAAAGACAAATTGCAGCTCATTCTAAACAAATCTGACGTTATTGCTGCCTACAGAGTAGGCAAAAAGAATCCATCAGGTCAAAACCAACGGAAAATTCGCCTGAAGCTGTCTTCCCAGTTCACGAAATCCAATCTAGTCCGGACAGCTGTAGCCCAACGGAAGGGATTATACATCAACGAGTGCTTGACTAGGAACAGACAGCACCTCCTCTACCGCCTGCGTCAAATCCGTCAAAAAAACCCAGATGCGATTCATCAGTGCTTCGTTAGAGATGGACTGATAAAGGTGAGAAAAACCGCAGAGGGCAAAATGTTCACAATTACTAAAGAAGAGAACCTCAACGCTTTCCTCTCCCAATGTGGTCTGTCTCAGCTCATTATCACTCCCAGTGAATTAACTTAATTAACCCCCTGTCAACTAGTGGGGCTAGGTTTCCTAAGTCTCATTGTTTCATTTTCTGACTTAATTTTTAACTTACTCTTAACTAGTCATTTACTGAAATTATTTAATTGAGTGCATAAATAGTTCTTCAGGTCTTATTAATTATACAGTCATAACTGAACTATTTATAGTTAATAATCATTAGCTTAAATTTGCCTATGCTTATTATTCAACTTTTCTTTGATTCCATTTATAACCTAGGTTGCCTATCCTCGCCATGCTCCCTTACTCCATTGTACCCCTGGCTTTGCCTGCATCTCAAATTGCAAATTGTTACTTACAGTGTACCTGAGAGTACTTGTAAGCAATCTACCTCATTTTTCATTTTTGCTCAATTTGTTTTTGTATTGCTTAGTCTTGTTTATATTTTTGTTTTGTATTTCTATATCTTGTGTTTTGTATAGTCCATGTTTATATGTTTTTTCGTTAATCTCATTTATTACCTAGGTTGCCTAGCCATACTCCCTTACTCCATTGTACCCCTGTAAGCCCATTTTGAGTTTGCTTTGTTCTGTATTGTGTACATCTTTTTCCCTATTTTATAGCTTATTTCTACCTTGTTATTTGCCTTTCTTCCCTTGTTTTTCCTGCAATCAGCTTTTTTTATGCAGACAAGTATAGACCCTGAACTTAACCTCTTATCCACTATCTATGACAATTATCACTTTAATGATCTAAATTGCAGATATTTTGCAGCACATGATGTAAACAATGTATTAACTCATAATCACAATATCTCTGTAATCAATTTGAACGTTAGATCCCTAGGTAAACACTTCGATGATGTTAGTGCCTTGATTGAAGCTATTGACAACAAATTCTCTTTTATTATACTTACTGAAACATGGTTGAAAGAGGATACTACTCAGCTCTTTAACATGCCTAACTACTCAGCAATTCACAACTGTCGTCAACTTCAGAGAAGTGGTGGCACTGCTCTTTACTACCACCAAGAACTAACATGCTTAAAAGAAATTAGAACCAGAGACTGCTATGGGGAGTATATCTTCGCCAGCTTCAGAGTCAAGGGTGCCGAGTCTGTCCTGACTGTGGGTGCAGTTTATAGAATTCCTAACACTGATGTGTCCGAATTCAACTCAAACCTTAGAAATCTAATACTTGATAACAGACTGAACAAAAACCACCTAATTATCGCAGGGGACTTTAATATTGACCTCTGCGAGCCTGAACACCCCACTGCTGTTAGCTTCCTCAACTGTATGAATTCCTGCTTCCTCATACCCTTAATCACTAGACCTACTAGAATCACTGATAGCACTGCCACGACGCTCGATCACATCTGGACAAACATAACCTCTCCGCTTACTTCAGGTATAATCACCGATAGCACTACAGATCATTACCCCACATTTCTCTTAACTAACATTAGCAAACCACCTCTTGAGTCAAGAGTGATACGTTTTAGACTACACAATGAAACTGCTATAGACAATTTTATAACTGCTGCTGATAATGTCAACTGGGAGTCCGAGTTAGGTAACATAGTGGACATCAACCTAGCAGTGCAATCTTTTCTTCAAAAAACTCTTAGCCTTTATAATACCCACTGTCCTATGCTTACAAAACAAGTCACAACCAAAAGGCTTAACAATCCCTGGCTTACAAAGGGAATACTTAAATCTATTAATAAAAAACATGACCTTGAGAAGAAGTTTAGGTTAGGAATTGTCTCCAAAGAATTCTCAAAGAATTACTCATTATTGCTGTCTAAGATAATTAGACGAGCCAAAACTAAATACTACAAAGATAAATTTACCCAAATAAAGAGCAACATTAAACAAACTTGGAGAACAATTTCTCAAATATTGGGATCAAAGAAGTCTTTAAATAACAAACCGACTCTCCTGTCTAATAACGATGGTCAGCTTTCAGCCTCTGATTCTGCTATTGAGTTCAATAGGTTCTTCTCTTCCATTGGTTCATCCCTTGCAAATGATATTCCATCTTCCAGTACAGACATTAATGACTATCTTTCAGGTAACTATCCACAGTCTCTGTACCTAAAGCCTATTAATTCCGCTGACGTCAATGAGATAATCCTTTCCCTTAAAACCAAGTCTGGTGCCCTTGAGGAGATACCAACTTTAATTTACAAAAAAGCCTCCAGATCTTTAGCCCCTGCTATTGCTTTGCTCTTCAACAAGTCACTTGAACTCCAAACCTTCCCAGATATTCTAAAAAAAGCGAGAGTAACGCCTGTCCACAAATGTGGTGATCTCACAGATTTTAACAACTACAGACCTATATCTATCCTGCCAAACTTGTCAAAAAATTTGAAAAACTAATCTATAAGCAGCTTTACTAATATCTAGCCAAACTCAATATACTTAGCCCTTGCCAATATGGCTTCAGACCCAAAAAAAGCACAAACGATGCACTTATTAATATGCTTAACTCGATTCATACAGCTCTTGATAAAAATGAGTTCCCTGTTGGGTTATTTGTGGACCTGCGTAAAGCTTTTGATACTGTCAACCACCAAAACCTTCTTAAATTACATCATTATGGAGTCAGAGGACACTCCCTACAATACCTCAAATCCTACCTTACTGACAGGCTCCAATATGTTTCTGTGAATAGTACAATTTCTCCCACCTTACCCATCAACATTGGTGTTCCCCAGGGCAGCATACTTGGCCCTCTCCTCTTTCTCATCTACATTAATGACCTTCCAAATGCCTCCCAACACCTCAAACCAATTCTATTTGCTGACGACACAACCTTCATTTATTCCAGTCCTGATCCCCTTGCTCTAAATGCCAGAGTAAATACTGAGCTAAATAAAGTCCATCTGTGGCTAACTGCCAACAAACTCACCCTTAACATTGACAAAACTTTCTATATTCTGTTTGGCAATAAATCCTCTAATCAAATAAATCTCAAAATAAACAATACCCAAATTTTTAACAAATTAGATGGCAAATTCCTTGGCATTCTCATTGACCACAAGCTGAATTTCCAGGGACACATTCTAAACATATAAAAAAAAATTCAAAAACTGTGGGCATTCTTTCTAAGATCAGATATTACGTACCACGCCCTACCCTGGTGACTCTCTATTACTCCCTTATCTATCCATATCTCAACTATGGTATTTGTGCTTGGGGCTCTACTACCCAAAATCACTTACATCCTCTAATTACTCAACACAAAGCTGCTATTAGGACAATATCCAATTCTGGCCCCAGACATCACTCGGTACCCCTACTCAAATCTCTGAATATGTTAGACATTAAGTCACTGCACATTCTCTCTTGTGTATTATACATATATAAAACGCTAAACTATAATGCCAATCCTGATCTCAAAAGCTTCATAGAAGGTTGTAACAGAACCCATGAGCACCACACCAGAAATAAATACAGTTTTGTTATTCCTAGAGTACGACTTAATCAAACTAGAAATGCTCTACAAATCAAGGGGCCCAGAATGTGGAATGACCTTCCCAACCATGTTAAAGACTGTACCTCTCTCAACCAGTTTAAGTTAAAAACGAAGCTATACCTAATAAATTCCCTGTAACCTACCTTACCCTTCTATTGTCAACCAATGTCTGTTTTTTTTTTAAAAGAGCGCTGTTTGTCGACATAATTGTATTTGTGCTGCTTTTTCATCTATGTTTTCATTTCTTGTTTTCATTCTACTCATTATGCTCAATTAGTATTAAGCTTGTCATTTAAGTTTATCATGCCCGAAACGCTTTGCGTAATAGTGGCTTTAGGCATTGTACGTACTAGCTCTACCTATAAGCCAACCAATCCTTGTAAAAATTTATTGTATGTATGTACCTTACCTAAATAAAATTGTATTGTTGTTGTATTGTATTGTAATTATCTACAGGTTTAAATGCATATAAACTCCAAAAGCACGGCGTACCATCCGCACAAAACAGAGAAAGTGAGAGAAAGTAACCCGGGAGCACTCTAGTGCAATGTAATGTGAACACTCTTTTCACTTTGGTTTCCTCAATTCTCGTCATATGTCTTTCATTTTGGTATCAATGTGTTCGCAATTGTATCTGCTGGCATTTTACCCTTTGCTTGGATCTGAAGGGTTTTAGGCTCACCACGATGCAATCTGATAGTACCACACGTGTATATACCTATCTTCAAGCAGCAATTCACTCATTCAAACCGACTTATAATAGTTATCCATATATAAATGGTAATCTTTGTTCTACCTGTCCTATTCTACCTGTTAACCTGTCATATGAAGAAGGATTGTCAAAGCTTATATTACATTCTCTAGAAAAGCGAAGAATTAGGAGTGACATATAGTAGAGGTGCACAATGGGACGAATGGACATAACAAAGGGGACATTAATGGGGTATTAAAAGTAGCAACACAAGACAGAACTCGAAACAAAGTGTAAAAATTGGAAAAAATTAGATTTAGGAAAGAACTGCATGGGTAAATACACTGGGTTTGTACCTTAAGTTTCATGTATGCAATATTACAGAGTTCCAGTTAACTCCCATGCATGCAATCAATTTATGTTATGTTTATGTTTTTTATGTTAAAATGTTTTTGTTGATTTGTTTGTATATTTTCATAAGTAAAGCATGCTTACCGTCTTATTCCAAGTTTTATGATAACTTTGCAAGGTTTAAAACATAAAGTTCAACATATATTCTGGTTTTCATACAGGAATTATATGTTAATATAACATCATAATAACGTAATGATGTCGTGTAAATAACGTTATACTGACGTCATATAAATGTTATATTTATGTTATAAGAACGTAAATTGGATAGGTTTACATAAAGTAAACAAAAAAAACTAAATGTTGACTGAAAATGATTTATTCTTAAATATAAAGCATGAAAACATTATAATACCATAGCATTCACTATTATTTTTAAATTTTTACATAAATCTTAAAAAACTGTGTCTCAAGAATAAATGTTTTTAGTTATATCCTTTGGTTTTAAGAACGTCAGATATACGTATTTATGTCAAAAGTTACAGTATTACCTTTGTGGCACCATTTAAAAACGTCCACAAACGTTCTGTGTTTGCTGGTATATGCACTGTGGGTGTTAGTGCACAGTTGCCCATCCCAGGTGTGGATGTTATATTGGGTAATGATGTGGCCATAAATCATGTTGTGGGTGAGATTGATCCCAGTTTGTTTAACCAGCCAGTTGCAGACCATGTTGTTTATTCTGCCTGTGCTGAAGTTAGTTCTAGGAATGAACAACCGGTTGTAATAGATGGTTTTGTCCATTCTACCTGTGCTGATGTCAGTACTATTATTAATCCAGTTGTCAGTTCTGATGTTGTTACTCAAGCATTTGTTCCAGTAACCAGTACCCCTTCAGTGGAGAAGTGGGATGTGGTTGTTCCAGATTCCTGTGTGGCCGATTTAGTTGTTGAGAGTAAGCCTGATACTATGACTCTGCTTTATTCCAATAAATTGGGAAAGGATGTCCATGTACCATTGTCTTGCCCGCTCACTACGAACATTGTGCCAGGAGTTGAGAGAAACTTAAAAGCCACGACTCTGTATTCCAGCCAAGTGAATGGTTTAGGGCAAGATGTCGGGTTGGCAGAAGTATTCCCGCTCACTCCAAGTTTAGAATCAGTTGTCGAGAGTAAGTCTGTTGTAGAGGCCCCGCCTCACCCTAGTCAAGGTGATATAATAGGGGAGGAGGTCAAACTACCTGTTACTTGCCCGCTCGTTTCAGATTCCCTTAATTTAAGTGCATTGAGTAGAACTGACCCTAAGATTTCAGAGAGAAACAAGGAGACAGTCTGTACTGTAGATCCAGTTTTGGAGAGTGTGGGAAAGCAGCCAGAGGATCAGCTTCTGTTGAGTAGATGGAGACCCAGTGAGCCTCCCTCTTCAGTTGTCTGTGAGGATGTGACCCAGCTTGGTAGTGATATTATTGATTGTGAGCAGACAGTACTCCAAGCAGCTCCAGAAGTCATGGGAGGAAATTTTGGTAAAACAATTAAGAGTGGTAAAGTAGCATTTGGATCTAAGTTGCGGAGATTTGTGGGTTGTGATTCTTATTCCATGTGGAGTAAGTATTTCTCATTGTGTACATTGAGTCAGAGTGTGTGTAGGATGTTGAAATCTACTTTTATTCTGCAGGAGCCATTTTCTTGTGAAGTAATGGACTGTGGGACATCTTTGTCCAGCCTTGTGGTTGAGCAGAGAGAGTTTACTCAAGTAGGTTGTGCAACCAGTAGTTCTGAGGAAGTGGTGAGTTATACTAGAGCAGTATCTCTATATTCAGATCCAGGTAATTTTGATGCACGAGTGATAAAAGTGTATGTTCCACTCAAGTGTGGTGTTGACTTTCAGAGTCATATTGTGGGTGAAGGATTAAATCATACTGGGGAGCAGATGTTTGAGGCTCCAGGTGTGTATTTCAAGTTGGGGGATAAGGTTATCCTACCTAGTGTTAATCATTGTGAAGGGTTTCAGATTGTCCTTGGGTGTTTCCCCCAGGTAATCTGCTGTGCATCTTCAAGATGTTAAGACCCTTAAACCTCTTGGTTGATTGTTTGTCATCAGACGTAAATCACTTGGGAAGTGATGGTGAGGGTGGTCAAGTTTTCGGCATGTTTTACTTAGTCTTTTGGAAGACTAGAAGGTTGATGATAGTGTGTGTTGTGTTCAAGTTCACCATCAGGAGGTGTGAACTTGTCTTGAGAGTTATGATTGAGACATGGTGCCTAGGCATATGCCTGTTTTCTTTCACTGATCGTTATCTGGCGGGAAACGCCAGGCGGGTGGTACCGGCTCCGACACTGCTGCTGAAAATTCGTGGTATTTCGTCTCCACTCAACGTTGCATGGCCTAACTGCTGCATAGCACGAGTTAAGTGCATGGAGACTTAATATGCCATAACTCACAGTGAACCTCAACAGTAATCAACCAAAATTAACCATTTTTCGCCTGCCTTTCTACGACCCTGCAGCCAAGTGTTCCCTATACGCTAGGCATCCCTACTACAATTCACCAAGTATCTACCTTTAGAAACGCTACCAAGAATCTATTCGTCGAAAACATGCCCAAACATAACACCAAGCAAGGTAGGGGTGCCTCTCGCTCTGGTTCCATTACTCCTAGAGTTCTGAATGAAACACTGGCAACGTTGCAATCCCCGCCGATGTTGGTAAACACAGCATCCGCTCCCCCTCCTCACTCCCCCCCTTCAACTCACTCACTCGAATCTCTAGCTGTAGAATTCACTCAATCTATGGCTCCCTGTCCAAACTTCAAACCTCTCCGAAGTAATCCATGGCTCCAGAAACTGCACAACCTTGTGAAAATGCAATCAGAAGCTATTTCGGCCCTCCAAGCCACAGTCATCCGACAACAACATACCATAGACCGCCTCCTTGAATCGTCGACGAACAACAACCAAGAAATTCACAACATACAAACTGTTGCAAATGGTGCAATGGAACAAATACGTAAGATTCAGGCCGAAGAAACCCACTCAGCTCAAAGTGACCTCCTTCAAAAGCTGGAAAAACAGATCAATCTCCTTCAGATTCACCAGGCGGCTTCTGAAGATGACCAAGAGCAACAGCAACTTCATGACTCCCTGATAATTAGCTCTACTGATCTACCTGATGAACAACAAGGTGAGGATTGCTGTAACATAGCCCACTCCCTAATTAATTCAAAGATCAGTGTCAATGTTCAAATCAAATCGGCTATTAGGTTAGATAAAAACAATCCCCGTACCATTAGGAGAATGCTCATCAAACTTGCAAATCCCTCTGTGAAGTCTGACCTCATACAACTTTCTATATTCATACAACTGACTTTCTATATTCTGTTTGGCAATAAATCCTCTAATCAAATAAATCTCAAAATAAACAATACCCAAATTTGTAACAAATTAGATGGCAAATTCCTTGGCATTCTCATTGACCACAAGCTGAATTTCCAGGGACACATTCTAAACATATCAAAAAAAGTTTCAAAAACTGTGGGCATTCTTTCTAAGATCAGATATTATGTACCACGCCCTGCCCTGGTGACTCTCTATTACTCCCTTATCTATCCATATCTCAACTATGGTATTTGTGCTTGGGGCTCTACTACCCAAAATCACTTACGTCCTCTAATTACTCAACACAAAGCTGCTATTAGGACAATATCCAATTCTGGCCCCAGACATCACTCGGTACCCCTACTCAAATCTCTGAATATGTTAGACATTAAGTCACTGCACATTCTCTCATGTGTATTATACATATATAAAACGCTAAACTATAATGCCAATCCTGATCTCAAAAGCTTCATAGAAGGTTGTAACAGAACCCATGAGCACCACACCAGAAATAAATACAGTTTTGATATTCCTAGAGTTCGACTAAATCAAACCAGAAATGCTCTACAAATCAAGGGGCCCAGAATGTGGAATGACCTTCCCAACCATGTTAAAGACTGTACCTCTCTCAACCAGTTTAAGTTAAAAACGAAGCTATACCTAATAAATTCCATGTAACCCACCTTACCCCCCTGTTGTCAACCCATGTATATTTTTTGTTTTTTTGTTTTTCAAATCAACGCTGTTTGAATGTAATTTTCTGTAATAATTTGTAATTGTATTTGTGCTGCTTTTTCAACAATGTTCCCCCCTCTTTTACCTCTATTTTTTATATGTACTCATCACATCTTTTCTTTTTACCCATTAGTTTTAAGCTGTAGTCATTAATGTTTTTCCTGCCCGAAACGCTTTGCGTAATAGTGGCTTTAGGCATTGTATGTACTAGCTCTATCTATAAAGCCAACAAACTTTGTAAATCTCTTTATGTATGTATCTTACCTAAATAAAGATTATTATTATTATTATTATTATTATTATTATTATTATTATTATGACAGAGTTATGAGGCAATTGATTTCTGTGTTCCTTATGGATCATCTGAGTCAGTTCGATCAGGTAGTCTTTGCACTTATCTTGGGTTGTATTTCTTGGTTTGAAGGTCAAAGGTTTGCTAAGTCGGTGTCTTGTGTTTCGGAAGGTTCTATGAATGGGAAAGTTTTATACATAATTGTGAGGTTTAATGCTAATTTCTCTAATTTTAGTATCCATTGGGCGAGAGTATGTGTTCCACAGAGGATCAAGAGGGATGAAGAGCAGATGTCTGTGTCAGAGCATACCCAGGAGAAGTCCCAAATCTACTCAACATCCAGTCAGCTTCAATTAAGCAGTTCAGCTCCAGAAAAAGGGAGTAATGGGAAAGGGAGTCTGTCTTGGAAAATGTCACCATATAGAAAATGGATCAATTGGAAATATGGGACTGATCTCAGAGAAATAGTAGCAACAGATAGAAAGATAAATTGCCGTGATAACTGCGTGAAAGCAGCTACCTTTCTTGACAATTCTAATAATGATAATGTTGTAGATAAGAGTGTGAAATATGATCTGAAACTAAGTGATATAAATGAGATAGTACCCTGGAGAGATAAATTTGCATACTCCAGTGAAACCTATGTAGTGTTTCTATTCATAAGATGTATGAAATTTTTGTATTTTTTTTACTGTGTGAGATTTCATTGCTTTGCACTTGAATTTTAGTCGAAGCATTTTCATGTTTATTTTCATGTTATATTACATGTTATATTTCATGCAGTCAAAAAAATGAAATCAATCTTCAGTTAATTTCATTTTTTTTCTTAGGGGACGGGAGGGATGTTACGAATCTAACTAGGATTCTGCCATTACTCTTGATTCTCATATTACTTTATTGTCTTGTTCTTAATATAGCATCTAGTTGTATGATATAAGATTTTGTATGTTATATATATATATATTATAGCATGCAGTAGTGTGCATGAGTTACATTATATTGTGTGAGGCTTTTGGTGTTAATTTCTCATGTAGTTTCTCCGTGTGGGCGGTTGACCATATTTGGATATGGCCAGTGTGGGAACATTGTTGTCAATTGAGTGTTTATAGTTTCACCTTAAATTATGCCCATATTTGGTTTCTGTATTATTGTATGGAATGTTGTACCAGTGTTACTACTCTTTAGTTTAACAATGTTTTGAATATTAGTGCTGCATTTTATTATTAGATTTTCCACAATGTTTTGTGTGGACGGTTAGTTGATTTTTTGGTAGACGCTTGGCCTGCGGTCCAAGGCGTGGGGAGAAGCGTGGCGGCTGCGGTCATGAGGAGTCATGGTTTAAGTTAAGTCATTGGTCACTGTTATTTTAGCCCATATAAATGTTAATTATCTGGTTAGATGATATTGTATATATCTCTCTAATTAATCCATGTCTTAGTGATAGTGCTCATGTCTCAATAAGGAGGTTATTCTATGATTTGCATGCTGAAGAATATTTCTGGTTATTATTTATACATTTAAGTGTTGTTATGATTGTCCCCCTTAGCATAAATATATTGTTCTCCATTTTATGCAGTGATGTATATTTACCCCTAGACAGTTGTTGGCAAGGCCGATTTATTATTTTCTTTATTGCACTGCGGGGAGAAGAACCTTATTTAGTCTCAGGGGTGGTAACAGGAACACATATTTGGGGATTGGGTAGGATCAGGTCCCAGGGTTGACAGAACTCTAGAACCTGGGACACAGCATCAGGTCCTAGGGTTGACAGAACCCTAGAACCTGGGACACAGCAGCAGGTCCTAGGGTTGACAGAACCCTAGAACCTGGGACACAGCATCAGGTCCTGGGGTTGACAGAACCCTAGAACCTGAGACACAGCATCAGGTCCTGGGGTTGACAGAACCCTAGAACCTGGGACACAGCATCAGGTCCTAGGATTGACAGAACCCTAGAACCTGGGACACAGCATCAGGTCCTAGGGTTGACAGAACCCTAGAACCTAGGACACAGCATCAGGTCCCAGGCTCTCCGACATAACTCACCCACACACTACAAGAAAACAAAACCGTGTCACAGGAGATAGGTCATGATAAGAAACCATTGGATTGCCTGGGAACAAGCACCAGGCACCGTGCAACGTGTGTGGTGCAAATGATTCAAGCTCAACAAACCACAATGTTAGACAGAAAACAGGAGATGCTTTTTCACCCATAGTGTCGTAAACCCGTGGAACCACCTACCCGCCGAAGCCGAATCTTGAAAACGAAATAGAAAGCTTATCTCCCTTGTCTCTAAAGGTGGTTTGTTAATGTTAGGAGAAATGTGGGGTAAGGGTCTGTAGTGCTATCGATGATTATCCCTGAAGTAAGCGGAGAGGTTATGTTGGTCCAGATGTGATCAAGAGCCGTGGCAGTACTATCAGTGATTCTAGCAGGTCTAGTGATTAAGGGTATGAGGAAGCAGGGATTCATACAGTTGAGGAAACTAGCAGCAGGAGGGTCCTCAGGCTCGCAGAGATCAATATTAAAGTCCCCTGCGATAATTAGATGGTTTTTGTTCAGTCTGTTATCTGTTTCCCTCACTAATATGATCACTTCAACGTCTGCTCTATTAAAATTATTTCTTCGATCTCTCTGTTTAGATTTATTTTCCTTTCTAAAGACAGTTGTGTCTGTTTAAGCAATTTCCGTTATTTTTTCCTTCTGTACAGTCGTCTGCGTGTTCTCTTTCTAGAGTTGTCCTCTTTCTGACCCTCCTCACAGGCATGTGCTCTAAGCATATCTAGTAGGTTTCAGCTGTCAGTGGAGCTATTCCCTGTGTGAGAGTTTTGTCGCTTAAGATGGTTTCCCAATGAATGTTTCCAAGGTCTATATTTATTTCTTCCCAGTCGATCCTCTTAATGTTGAAATTGAATTGATTGAATAAGCCTTCTAGCTTGTTGGTTCTGTTGGACTTACTACTGTTATTAATGTTAGTTTGCACTTCAATGAGCTAGCTTACAGTGTGAGTGTGTAGCATCTGAGATTGTAATGTGTCTGATTAGTCTGGTGAGTAATGGTTGTGGTGTCAGTGTAGCCAAAAGTTTTGTTGTGTTTTAAATTATTTTTAATTAAAAACCGTTTGTTAGGGTGTGCTAGAGGTACACTTTACTTCTCATTTGACTTTTACACTAGAATATGAGCTCATTTTGGACATTGTCAAGATGAGTGTATATTTACCATAACTGTTGTTGTTGTCTACCTTACGTGTGTTACGGTGCCCTCTCCTATTTCTTTCGTTTGCCTGCTTTAAGAGTCATATCAGCTCTCCCTACTGATTCTCTGAGGTTCAGGGAGTATATTGATATATGTGGCGACCAGACCGGCTGCCAGGTAAGGGAAAAAGTTACATTATAAGTTGTAAGTAAGGGTAAATTGGCGCCCTGATATAAAATGAAAGAGTATCCCCTACTGCAGATAAGACGTTTTGGAAGGGACACTAGCCGATCGCGGATTGGCCGACTTAGGTCGCGGGCGACCAATCAGGACCCGCCGTGACGTCACAGAGTGCCCCGGGCGGCACCAACGTCAGAGTTGACCTGACCTTGGAAGCGAGAGGACGCACCTCGGTCAGCTCTCAAGGATTAGAGGCTCTACAAGCCTTTCTTAGTGGATTAGTGCTGGCTATCGCAGCCCATCTGATGTATTGGAGACCCCGCGCCTCTGGGAAGCAAAAAGGAACCAAGTTTATTGATCAAAAGGGTGCCAAACTTGGAAAATATTCGGCGACGACGCTGGGCGGCGACGCGGGACGTTAAGGGCCTGGAAAGGTGTGGCAGGCAAGCCTAGCTGTGACCGGGTCACATCCACTGAGGGTTTTGGAAGGACGACACCGTTCCTAGGACAAGGAGCAACGCCTTGTGGAAGGGGCGAGTGTGGGAAAATAGTGATTGGCTCAGTGCCCATCGATGAACCAGGATTGGGGTAGCTGAATCTCAGGGATTGGAACGGCGATGACACGAAGGCTCCACGACACCTGAGGACCTGTGGAACGTTCCTGGATCATCAAGGATTGACTCAGGAAGCGTGCGAACCTCACACCATCGAGGGACAGGCGTCATGAGCCAGGAATGTAATTATATATATTACTTATATATAATTACATTATACATAAGTAGATCATTTTCCCTCCCATTACCCCTTGTGTGAGTAGGCTAGTTAGGCCACAATATTTACTTATGTATGTGGCAATAGGACATTAATACTTTAGTAGTAGAATAGGCTGCAAGGCAGCTTGTGTCCAGGACTGTCAGAGGGGACAGTGAAAAAGAGGCGCCGACGTGGTGAAGAGGCCCTCCTGTGAGAGAGTGTGGGACTCCTGTCTTTCTGCCCAGTTGAAGGAATGTTGGAGGTCGTGGAAGAAGAGGCTGACGATCTCCAGACTTATTATCCTTAATTTCATATTCATGTATTACTTGTGATTGTATGTGTGATCAGGTAATTTGCGTCAGTAAATTCACACATATTATCACTGTGTTTAAGTGTGCCTCCATTACAATATTTCTCTATGAGCATACACGAAGGTTATCATAGTACCACCTAGGGAACACTACATTCTCTATAGAAGTTCTTATTGCCTGGAGAGTGGTTAAGACAGCATAGACTTATATAAAAGTGTACCCTTAGCCATCCGATCAGTATCAGTGCCTGAATGGTGGCAATTAGTAACGTGGTGGCTAGAGAGAGGTAAAGCCACACAGACCTTCCTGGGAGAGTACCCTGGGTCGACAGTCTAGTAGCAGATCTATGGGAGTAGCAATCTTCTGGCTACAAACAATATATAATACACCCACTGAACTGCATTGCTGGGTTGCAGATATAATAACCCAGCTGGCGACCTTGTTAAGAAGAAGATAGAGAAGACAGGCGGGAAAGGAGTTCCTGCAACCTTTTTGTCTGGCAGGCAAGACTCGGGGAGGTTATGGTTATAAGGTAAGCCTGAGTCTTCCTTCACTCCTCCACGGGTCTAGGCCGGAACTGTTAACAGCAGTTTCCCCGTGTTTGACTGAAGGGCTTCCAGGGTGAATCAGTGGCACCCCCCTTTCGTGGTGGAAGCAAAGACCTGCGGAGGTGGGCATTGTTGGTCCTCTTCTGTGTGACCAAAGGACTCTGGTGAATCCCGGGAGTCGAAGGGGCTGAGTACATGGCCTTTTGAGTCCCTAGCAGCTGAGTGCTAGCATAGCCCCGGCCCACCTCCATTTGACACGTGGTACAAGCAGGCGAGTTGTGGCGTTCATTTACATAATTGTGTGTTAGACTTGAGACCAAATAGATCTTTTGGATGTAATTTGATTCATTTGTTAAGAGCACGTTGTTATGGCCCTACTGGGACGCAACCGGGTTCTTTTCTGATGGTATTAGTTTTTTGGGTATCCAGCCCCAAGTTAGTAGAGGCTTTCAAGGGGGTGAGCTCCGTAACGCAAGTAAAATCAACAGGGGAGGTACATTAAATACACAAGTATACTTAATTATATATATTCCTTTCCCACCACCATATGTAAATTAAAGTCACAAAAGGGAATTATTACTACACAGTATTTACATCTTCGTCTTCCTCTGAAGACACTGGAAACTTAGCGATGCTCACTCTGGGTAGCCTTTCCTGGTTTTCTCTTCTGTCGCCCAGAACCCACGATGAATCTACCCTAGCCACAGGCCAGCCAAATTACAATCCCACTGGGTGCCACGTCGTGATGGCCTACAACCACAGTCCAGCCTGTAGCTGGCAGGTACTAGTCAGCCTCGCTGTTAGGCCACTCCACGACTAATACTAGGGTTGCGAGCCCTAGGCAGGAGCCTCGTGTGACTCGCTGTTCACTCTCCTTGGTCGGCACCGCAGTGGGTGGTCTCTTCCACCAGCCAGCCCCGGAGACGGCGAATCCCGTCACTGCCACTCCTCAGGCAGGCTTTCACACACTCAGCAGAGTTCGTCCGGGGGTGGCTCACAACTTCTACAAAGCAGACTGGTGAAGAGACCTTGGCTGCCTTGGGTAGACTGATTCAACGTACCTCACAGCCGTCCTAGGTTGACTCTGAAAGCAGACACGGCATCAGTACTGGGGAGACTACATGGG
The DNA here is from genome assembly GCF_040958095.1 of Procambarus clarkii. Lineage (NCBI taxonomy): Eukaryota > Metazoa > Arthropoda > Malacostraca > Decapoda > Cambaridae > Procambarus > Procambarus clarkii. The sequence goes on along the minus strand of NC_091186.1, from coordinate 36,699,263 downwards.
ATCACTAGGAAACATCACTTACTAGCTTAGACACAAACGTCCACCTATTCGTTCCATAGATGGCGTTCACTGTCTAAGCGCCACCTCACCAGAAGTCAGCAGTGGCTACATCACGAGCCGACTAGGACAGGCATCCAGTACTTATTGCCGGCATCTCTCGTCATCACTAGATGGCGTTGTCCATGTGGTGGGATTTTTGGGAGCGGACTCACAGATGGCGTGGACTTCACGGCTTCGTGCTCGGGCGAGGAATTTTGGTTCGTAACACATGTGCCCAAAGCCCATGCTTAGGGCACACTATACAGTAATGTAAGTTTGCCTCGGGTAATAAATAACAGTGATCATCATTACCCGGTTTCAGGGGATGGACGGTGTTTCAGGCCATCCTCCAAAGGTTTCACAATGTCAAGCAAACGGTCAATTTAAAGTAGTCTCTCCTACCCTACCAGAGGCTCCAAAACAGAAAATGGGACAGTACATCACTTTCTTGAGTTGCTTTCATTTTCTCATAATTTTTTAGGCCTGGTGTTATGCATATGAGCAAAACGTGATGCTCTTTATCGGAGGACAGGTTAGGTATTTACTCAGAGTAGAGAGAATATTATAGAGAATCTTTTTTTTTTTCTCTTTGGCAGGAACACCACTTGAATATGGCGTTGCTTGTGTGGGTGTGGCGGCGAAGTGATCTGGCCGCAGCGGTGCGACCCATCGTGGCTGTACTGATTTACGTGCTGGATGATCCCGGAAGCGCCTTAGTCGGACCTTAGCATGCATCTTAGCCTGGACACAAGTTCGAACCCTCATTACGGCCTTTGTGGATTTGTTCATTAAATGTATCATGATACTGTGATTTCTGTATCACAAGTGATGTTCTTTTCCTTAAGAATGTATTCCAAGATTTGTATACAGATAAAGGTTTGATTGATAACAGTTGTGTACCTCAACTTGTCTTGATAATAAACAATAAAAGTATATTTGAGCTTAAAAACTTATTATTGCTGTCAAGTTTCATAATTTCTGGAGTACAAGACAACTGGTATTGCCCCTTTTAACCCCTCCGTGGTGCCTCCTTGCCGTGGTGAGGGGCTCACGTACACCCCCCTGTGACCGGTGTATGTTGCCTTTGCCCCCTCTCCTGCCCCTTTTTGGGTGGTGTACGTGCTGAAGGGCACCACGTAGGGGCCTTATGAGCCATCGGACCACCCGCTGGAGGGGTCGCCTGTGAGGGGCCGCCCTGAGTGGATGGTTGGGTGTCCAGGCTGGGGCGATAGGGGGAATGGAGTCTTAGCACCAGTGTGGGAGAATGGACGATGTAGTAGGATTCCCCGGTTGAAAAGGGGGAGCACCGCTGGGGACAACGCACCCTTCCTGCACTGGCCCGCGCTCAGTCTCCCTGGCTGCCCTGGTAGGTGGTATCTCTTGGTTCCAGGTCCCAAACTTTTGATATTGTTTGCTGCATGGATGACGACACGACTTCTCTTACCCAGGCTCATGGGGTGGGTGACCAGGCCCCTGAGTCGGACCGTCCTAGAAGACCAGGATCTACAGGGCCCGGTTTAGGCCCAGACCGGACTCTTCCTTCCTGCTCCCCTCCTTCCTCTGTGGTTGGGTCGAGCCCCAAGCCTGCTGTGGTGACCGCCTCGTCCCCTTGCATGGCTCCATCTTATTGTGACTACTGCGCCTTTTGACCCATCTCTCTCTAAAGGTTCTCATCGCCGTCCCCGCCACGGCTACTCTCGTATGCTCCCTTCCCATACTAATTTGTACCATGCTTTGTTTGGTCCTGCTACATGGACTAAGTACTTTGACCTCCATCCTTTAGATTCAACTCCTGACAATTTTTCCCTTCATAGGCATCTTGTAGATTCCGTAGATGCCTCAGTTACCTTCAACCCCACCCATCTTGGTACCCGTGTCGTTGCTGCTCCTCAGGATGCAGCCACCCGCTTGGCCGCCTTATCCTGCCTTGGCGAGACCCCTGTTCGGGTCTCAAAGAACGCTCGGGTAAATGCCAGTGTTGGCACTGTTCTCCTCCTACACCATGTTGCGACTGGTGTTAGGAATCTAAAAGACTGAAAAGACCACGAGGATATCAAGCATATCCTCAAGGCCCAGGGTCATTCTGTCCTCCAGGTGGATATGTTTACTCATCCCCCTCATGGTTATCGCCGTCTGCCCCTTCGGGTTGTGAAGATTAACTTTGATGGTAGGACCCTTCCGCCCTCTGTCATTCTTGCTGGTGCCAGATGCTCTGTTCAGGAGAATATTCCATCTCCTCGGCTCTGCAATAAGTGCTGGAGGTTTGGGCATGGTGCCCTCAAATGCTCTAGTCCTGTCTCTCTCTGTCCCATGTGTGGAGGCGAGGGTCACTATAAGCTGGAGTGCACTTCTCCCTAGGTCTGCTGCCTCAATTGCGGTGAGGCCAACCCTACCTTCTCCCGCACGTGTATACGTTACAAACTTGAAGCAGCTGTCCTCAACTTGAAGCACCGGGACCATTTGTCTTTTCCTGAGGTTTGGCGCTAAGTTCATTGTCTCCCCTCTTTCGCTGGCGTATCCTATGCTCGCGTGGTGCGCTCTTCCTCTCCTCGTCCTTCCCACCTTACTCAGTCTCATAACCGTTTCCAAGCCTTAGACCAGGACACACCCACCACCACCTCCCCCGTTTCTCTCCGTTCTGTCCCAGAGGGTCCCCCCTTCTGGTTCTCTGTCTAGGGTATCCCTTCTTTCTACCCAGTCTGTCATGTCTCCTGTGTCTTCTTTCTCCTCTCCTTCTGGTCTTCCTTCCCGTCATTCTCCTCCGTCTATTGGCTCACCACACCACCTGACAGTGCGGGCCGATGTCCATCGCTCTCCTGGTGGTCATGTTGTTCGCTCGCGCTCTTCTTCTCCTTTCGAGATGCTGGAGTCTGTTGCCCAGTACATTGCTGCTGGGAAACCTGTCTCTTTGAGTCAGAAGCGGAAACCTGGCTCCTCTCCTTCCTCCTTCCCGGTAGGTAAGAAGGCTTCACTTTCTTCTCAACCCCCTATCTCTGATTCTTTTGTTCCTTCCCCTCCTGCTTCGGTGGTGGAGCTCCCTGTTCCTACTGTGGGGGTTTGTTTAGCCCCCGGTTCCGTCTCGGATACAGCCCGTGCTGAGGTGTGCTCCCCTCTTTCTGCCCCTCCTCCTCCTCCTCCTCTTCCTTTTTCTCCTCCAGACCCTGTTCGTCCATCTCTTGTCTGTCCTCCCACTTCTTTCCCTCCTTCTTTACTCAGTTTACCCATGCCCCCTAACCCTGACTTCGCTGATCCTGACCCTGTGCTTCTTTCACGTGCTGTATTCCCTTTTCACCTCTGTTTCTTCTTTGATCTTTGTTGCAATCCTTTCTCTTCTTGCCAATGTCTATTCTTCCGTGGAACATCCGTGGATAATACGCCTATTTCCTTGACCTCCAACTTCTAATTTCACAGTCTTCGCCCCCCTTTGTGTCTGTCTCCAGGAGCCGATGCTTGGTGCTCGTCCTGGTCGCTTCCGTGGCTATTCTTTTTTCTCACCCCCCTCCCCCCCCCCAGCTGTTGCTGGGGCCCATAACTCTTCTGCTCTCTTGATTCACTCAGATGTTCCCTTCGTTCCCTTACTTTTTTCCTCGCCTCTCCTTTGTTCTGCTGCGTGTGTCTTTGTGCGTAAATGATACGTGGTTTGTTCCATTTATCTCCTCCCCACTGTCCCACTTTCTCTTCCTGATCTTAAACACCTCCTAGACTCCTTGCCAGAACCTGTGCTCCTGCTGGGTGATTTCAATTGTCATCATGCCCTTAGGGGTGATGTGCTGACAAACACCCAGGGTCGCCTCCTTGAACCTTTCCTCCTATCTTCTTCCCTGTCCCTTCTTAATTCTGGTGAGCACACTCATTTGGACTCTCGGACTTGCTCCCTTTCCTGTCTCGATCTTTCTCTGTGCTCGTCATCCCTTTCCTTAGATTTTGGGTGGTGGGTCCTTGATGACTTCCATGGCAGTGACCATTTTCCTATCCTTGTTACTTTTTTCTCTTTTCACCCTCCTCTCTCCTTCCCTAGGTGGCGGTTTGCAGAGGCTGACTGGTGCCTCTTTACTCTCCATGTTACTATTTCCGACCTCTCCGTTCTGCCTCTCCCTCACGCCCTCCTTCTTTTTCATGACACTGTCTTTGATGCTGCCCTCCGCTCTATTCCTCGCTCTTCCTCTTGGGGAATGTGGAAGTGCGTTCCCTGGTGGAATGTGGACTGTACTCGGGCTGTCCGCTGTAAGCGTGCAGCCTGGAAGAGACATCGCCGCCGGCAGAAAGTTGAGTCTTTTCTTTTGTTTTGAAAGGCGAGTGCGGTGGCCCGTAGGACCATCTGTTCGGCTAAACGTGCTTGCTGGATGTCTTATGTCTCCACCGTTATGTCCAAAACTCCTCTACCACTGGTCTAGAAGCATATTCACAAGATTACGAACTTACCCGCGTAAGTTCGTTCCCGATGTCTCGCCGGTCCTTCGCCTCCGTGGTGTTCTTGTGGCGGACCCATTGCAAGTCGCGACCGAACTGGGTTCCCACTTTTCATGTTAGTTCTGGTTCTCATCTTCCCCAATCCTTCCTTCTTCGTAAGCCTATTCTTGAATCTCATCCTTTAAATTTCTGTACTCATCTTCGCCTTCCCTATAATGATCCCTTCTCTCTCTCTGAGCTTCAGTCTGCCCTAGCCCTCTGTGGTTTTATGGCAGTGGGCTCCGATGGCATTCGTTATGAAATGGTTTGCTAACTCTCTCCGTGTACGTCTCAGTATTTACTGAGTCTGTAAAATCGGGTCTGGGAGTCATCGTCAGTCCCTGAAGACTGGCTCGATGCTGTTGTCCTCCCTGTTCGGAAACCAGGGTCTCTCGGGGTCATCCCCCAACGACTTCCCCCCTATTGCCATCACGAGTTGTGTCTTGTTACGGTGCCCTCTCCTATTTCTTTCGTTTGCCTGCTTTAAGAGTCATATCAGCTCTCCCTACTGATTCTCTGAGGTTCAGGGAGTCTATTGATATATGTGGCGACCAGACCGGCTGCCAGTTAAGGGAAGGAAGTTACATTATAAGTTGTAAGTAAGGGGAAATTGACGCCCTGTTATAAAATGAAAGAGTATCCCCTAATGCAGATATGACCTTTTGGAAGGGACACTAGCCGATCGCGAATTGGCCGACTTAGGTCGCGGGCGACCAATCAGGGCCCGCCGTGACGTCACCGAGTGCCCCGGGCGGCGCCAACGTCAGAGTTGACCTGGCCTTGGAAGCGAGAGGACGCACCTCATTCAGCTCTCAAGGATTAGAGGCTCTACAAGCCTTTCTTAGTGGATTAGTGCAGGCTATCGCAGCCCATCGGATATATTGGAGACCCCGCGCTTCTGGGAAGCAAAAAGAAACCAAGTTTATTGAGCGAAAGAGGGCCAAACTTGGAAAATATTCAGCGACGACGCTGGGCGGTGACGCTGGACGTTGGGGGCTGATACCTGGTTGATGGGGTTCTGGGAGTTCTTCTACTCCCCAAGCCCGGCCCGAGGCCAGGCTCGACTTGTGAGAGTTTGGTCCACCAGGCTGTTGCTTGGAGCGGCCCGCAGGCCCACATACCCACCACAGCCAAGTTGGTCTGGCACTCCTTGGAGGAATAAATCTAGTTTCCTCATGAAAATGTCCACGGTTGTTCCGGCAATATTTCTTATGCTTGCTGGGAGGACGTTGAACAACCACGGACCTCTGATGTTTATACTATGTTCTCTGATTGTGCCTATGGCACCTCTGCTCTTCACTGGTTCTATTCTGCATTTTCTTCCATGTCGTTCACTCCAGTACGTTGTTATTTTACTGTGTAGATTTGGTACTTGGCCCTCCAGTATCTTCCAGGTGTATATTATTTGATATCTCTCTCGTCTTCTTTCTAGTGAGTACATTTGGAGGGCTTTGAGACGATCCCAATAATTTAGGTGCTTTATTGCGTCTCTGCATGCCGTATATGTTCTCTGTATTCCCTCTATTTCAGCAATCTCTCCTGCTCTGAAGGGGGAAGTGAGTACTGAGCAGTACTCAAGACGGGACAACACAAGTGACTTGAAGAGTACAACCATTGTGATGGGATCCCTGGATTTGAAAGTTCTCGTAATCCTTCCTATCATTTTTCTGGCTGTCGCAATATTTGCTTGGTTATGCTCCTTAAACGTTAGGTCATCAGACATTATTATTCCCAAATCCTTTACATGCTGTTTTCCTACTATGGGTACATTTGATTGTGTTTTGTACTCTGTATTATGTTTAAGGTCCTCATTTTTACCGTACCTGAGTACCTGGAATTTATCACTGTTAAACATCATGTTATTTTCTGATGCCCAGTCGAAAACTTTATTAATATCAGCTTTAAGTTTTTCAATGTCCTCAGCCGAGGTAATTTTCATACTGATTTTTGTGTCATCTGCAAAGGATGATACGAAGCTGTGACTTGTATTTTTGTCTATATCTGATATGAGAATAAGGAAAAGCAGCGGTGCAAGGACTGTACCCTGAGGTACAGAGCTTTTCACTGCACTTGGACTAGATTTTATATGGTTGACAGTTACTCGCTGAGTCCTGTTTGACAGAAAACTGAGTATCCAGCGTCCTACTTTACCGGTTATTCCCATTGACTTCATTTTGTGTGCTATCACGTCATGGTCACATTTATCGAAAGCCTTTGCGAAGTCCGTGTATATCACATCAGCATTCTGTTTCTCTTCTAATGCCTCAGTGACTTTGTCGTAGTGCTCAAGTAGCTGTGAGAGGCACGATCTTCCCGCTCGAAATCCATGTTGGCCTGGGTTGTGAAGGTCATTGGTCTCCATGAAATTGGTGACCTGACTCCTAATCACTCTCTCAAATACTTTTATGATGTGCGATGTTAGTGCAACTGGTCTATAATTTTTTGCCAATGCTTTGCTCCCTCCCTTGTGTAGAGGGGCTATGTCTGCTACTTTAAGTGCATCTGGTATCTCCCCCGTGTCCAAGCTTTTCCTCCACACTATACTGAGTGCCTGTGCTACCTGCACTTTGCATTTCTTTATAAATATTGAATTCCATGAGTCTGGACCTGGGGCCGAGTGCATGGGCATGTTTTCAATTTCTTTTTCAAAATTTAGTGCGCTCGTGTTTATATCAGTTATATCTACAGGGGTTTGAATATCCCGCATAAAGAAATTGTCTGGATCTTCCACCTTCATGTTGTTTATTGGAGTGCTAAACATGTCCTCATACTGCTTTTTTAGGATTTCACTAATTTCTTTGTCATCCTCCGTGTATGAACCTTCAATTGTACGAATAGGTCCAATACTGGCAGTGGTTTTTGCTTTTGATTTCGCATATGAGAAGAAATATTTTGGATTTTTCTTTATTTCCTGAATTGCTTTCTGTTCTAACTGCCTTTCTTCAGTTTCATATGAGTGTTTCAATTTCCGCTCGATTTCTTCAATCTCCCTATGTAAATTATTCCTTCTTTGACGGGAAATTCGTGTCTGCATAAGCAGTTCCGTTATTTTTTTCCTGCGTTTATAGAGTCGTCTGCGTTCTCTTTCTACGTTAGATCTCTTTCTGGCTTTCCTCAAAGGAACATGTTTCAGACAGACTTGATACGCTTCTGAAGTCAGTTTTTCTATTCCTTCTGTAGGACTTGTATTATTTAGAACAGTTCCCCATGGAATGTTTCTAAGTTCCCTGTTTATTATCTCCCAGTCTATCCTTTTATTATTAAAATTGAATTTACTGAATAGCCCCTCTCGCTTTATCAACGTTTTAGGTCTATTCTGAGTATTGATGGTCGTTTGCACTTCAATGAGTTTGTGATCTGAGTATGTGGTATCTGATATCGTAATGTCTCTGATAATGTCTTCATTGTTCGTAAAGACCAGATCTAGAATATTTTCATTTCTCGTTGGCTCCGATATCTGCTGATTGAGTGAAAATTTGTCACAGAATCTATGTAGTTCTCTAATCTGTGGTTGGTTAGGTCCTGATAGATTTCCTGGTATAATAATATTGTTTGCTATTTTCCACCTGAGACTAGGCAAGTTGAAGTCACCTAGGAAGAAAACATCAGGTATCGGGTTCTCCAAATTATCAAGGCTATTCTCTATTTTGCTTATCTGTTCTGTGAATTCCTCAGCCGTTGCATCTGGCGGTTTGTATATTAATATAATCACTAAATTTATTTCTCTATTTTTAATCCCAGTACCTCTACCACCTCATTTGTAACGTTTAGGAGCTCCGAGCACACAAGGTCTTCCCTAATATACAGACCCACTCCTCCATGTGACCTAATTTTCCTATCACACCTGTATAGGTTATATCCTGGAATCCAGATCTCACTGTCCAACAATTCCCCTGCATGGGTTTCTGTGAAAGCTCCAAATACTGCATTTGACTCCGTGAGGAGGCCATTTATGAACTGTACTTTGTTGTTTGTTCTTGTTTTCAGTCCTTGTATGTTGGCAAAGATGAATGAGGTTACTCTATTAGTGATAGTTTGAATGGGAGACTTTTTCGGCAAGTCCATTATTCGTGGACATAATGAGTTTGTTCTGACCAGTACTGATTGTTGTAGGGCAGTTTTCTGTCGTAGTTGTAGTTCCCTTTCGGTGGGTAATTGTATCTGTAATTCTGGAATGCAAGTGGATCTGGCATCCAGTTCCATACACTCTCCATGCTGCTCCTTTTGAATTCTCTGCCGGTCTGGTATAACAAATTTATAGAGTTTCCTCCAAATTCATTATCCTGCTAGCCACTCTTTATGTAGCGTTCCGTGCCTTTCACGTGAAAGTGTGGGCAGCTGAGGTCATAGCATTTTCTGTCCTCCAGTGAGGTTTGGCACATGTCAGGATGGAAAAACCTACATATTGATCCAAATCGACACTCACCTTTCCTAAGCATATTTAAACATTTTTTGGGATGTTGGTAACTGCATTCTAATCCTTTCTTATTACCAGCATATCTATCCCAGCAAACAATTTTAGGTTGCCACAACATATCTGGAAAGTATTTGAAAGTATTGGAAACGTTTGTTTTATCGTATCAGATACGATATTGTGTGTGGACTTAAATAGGTTTCCAAAACTTATAACCAAGACATATGTATCTAACACTAATTTGAGATGTTGTGGCAACTTTACACTCCTAACATGAGTCATTCATAATCCATTCATATACCAATATGAATCTCTTATGAAAGGTTTGAGCCAATAATCTGAACCCTTTTCACATCTTTGTGTTTAAAGTTAAATTTCTTGAAATTAAATTATATTTTATATTATATTATTTTTATTATATTTTATATTATATTATTATTTTCAATTTAAATATTAAAACCAATTTAAGGGTAAAAAAAATCTAATAATTTATATTTCTTTTATTATTTACTAACAATTATAATTATTTACTAACGGAGAGAGGGGAGGCTGTATGGCGGAGAGTGGCGGCTGTGGCGGACAGTGGCGGCGGTGGCGGATAGTGGCGGCAGGCGGACAGTGGCGGCGGCGGGCGGACAGTGGCGGCGGGCGGACAGTAGCGGCGGTGGCGGATAGTGGCGGCGGGCAGACAGTGGCGGCGGTGGCGGCGGGCGGACAGTGGCGGCGGGCGGACAGTGGCGGCGGGCGGACAGTGGCGGCGGTGGCGGATAGTGGCGGCGGGCGGACAGTGGCGGCGGGCGGACAGTGGCGGCGGTGGCGGATAGTGGCGGCGGGCGGACAGGGCGGCGGCGGGCGGACAGTGGCAGCGAGCGGACAGTGGCGGCGGGAGGACAGTGGCGGCGGTGGCGGATAGTGGCGGCGGGCGGACAGTGGCGCCGGGCGGACAGTGGCGGCGGGCGGACAATGGCGGCTGTGGCGGATAGTGGCGGCGGGCGGACCGTGGCGGCTTTGGCGGCGGTGGTGGACAGTGGCGGCGGGCGGACAGTGGCGGCGGCGGGCAGACAGTGGCGGCGGTGGCGGCGGGCGGACAGTGGCGGCGGGCGGACAGTGGCGGCGGGCGGACAGTGGCGGCGGGCGGACAGTGGCGGCGGGCGGACAGTGGCGTCGGGCGGACAGTGGCGGCAGGTGGCGGATAGTGGCGGCGGGCGGACAGTGGCGGCGGTGGCGGATAGTGGCGGCGGGCGGACAGGGCGGCGGCGGGCGGACAGTGGCGGCGGGCGGACAGTGGCGGCGGGAGGACAGTGGCGGCGGTGGCGGATAGTGGCGGCGGGCGGACAGTGGCGCCGGGCGGACAGTGGCGGCGGGCGGACAATGGCGGCTGTGGCGGATAGTGGCGGCGGGCGGACCGTGGCGGCTTTGGCGGCGGTGGTGGACAGTGGCGGCGGGCGGACAGTGGCGGCGGCGGGCGGACAGAGGCGGCGGCGGGCGGACAGTGGCGGCGGCGGGCGGACAGTGGCGGCGGCGGGCGGACAGTGGAGGCGGCGGGCGGACAGTGGAGGCGGCGGGCGGACAGTGGAGGCGGCGGGCGGACAGTGGAGGCGGCGGGCGGACAGTGGAGGCGGCGGGCGGACCGTGGAGGCGGCGGGCGGACAGTGGTGGCGGTGGCAGACAGTGGCGGCGGTGGCGGACAGTGGCGGCGGTGGCGGACAGTGACGGCGGTGGCGGACAGTGGCGGCGGTGGCGGACACTGGCGGCTGTGTCTGGCGGTGGTGGCGGGCGGTGGCGGGTGGCGGCGTCTGTGATGAGTGGTGGCGGCTGGCGGTGGTGGGTGGTGGCGGCGGTGGTGGTGGGTGGTGGTGGCGGCGGTGGTGGTGGGTGGTGGTGGCGGCGGCGGCTGGTGGTGGTGGGTGGTGGTGGGTGGTGGTGGTGGTGGTGGGTGGTGGTGGCGGCGGCGGCTGGTGGTGGTGGGTGGTGGCGGCGGTGGTGGTGGGTGGTGGTGGCGGTGGCGGCGGGTGGTGGGTAGCGGCGGCGGCTGGTGGTGGTGGGTGGTGGCGGCGGGTGGTGGTGGCGGCGGGTGGTGGGTGGTGGCGGCTGTGGTGGGTGGTGGCGGGCGGTGGCGGGCGGTGGCGGGCGGTGGCGGGCGGTGGCGGGCGGCGGCGGCTGTGGTGGGTGGTGACGATCGGCGGTGGGGGGGGCTGGTGGCGGCTGGCGGTGGCGGCTTGCGGTGGCGACTGTAGCAACGGGCGGTGACGGCTGATAGCGGGCGGTGGTGGCGGCTGGTGGCAGGTGGTGGTGGCGGTGGTGGCGGTGGTGGCGGCTGGTGGTGGCGGCTGGTGGTGGTGGCGGCTGGTGGTGGTGGCGGCTGGTGGTGGTGGCAGCTGGTGGCGGTGATGGTGGCTGGTGGTAGTGGCAGCTGGTGGCGGTGATGGCGGCTGGTGGTGGTGGTGGTGGCGGCTGGTGGTGGTGGCAGCTGGTGGCGGCTGGTGGCGGTGATGGCGGCTGGTGGTGGTGGTGGTGGTGATGGCGGCTGGTGGCGGGCGGTGGCGGGCGGTGGCGGGCGGTGGCGGCTGGTGGTGGCGGCGGCGGTGGTGGGTGGTGGTGGTGGTGGTGGGTGGTGGTGGCGGCTGTGGTGGGTGGTGGCGGTGGTGTCGGCGGCGGCGGTGATGGGTGGTGGTGGCGGCGGCGGTGGTGGTGGGTGGTGGTGGCGGCGGCGGTGATGGGTGGTGGTGGCGGCGGTGGTGGTGGGTGGTGGTGGCGGCGGCGGCTGGTGGTGGTGGGTGGTGGTGGTGGGTGGTGCCGGCGGGTGGCGGTGGTGGGTGTCGGTGGCTGGTGGCGGGTGGCGGCTGGTGGTGGGTGGTGGCGGCGGGTGGTGAGTGGCGGTGGCGGTGGCTGGTGGCGGGTGGTGGCGGGTGGCGGGTGGTGGCGGGTGGCGGCTGGTGGCGGGTGGCGGCTGGTGGTGGGTGGCGGGTGGCGGCGGATGGTGGGTGGTGGCGGCGGGTGGTGAGTGGCGGTGGTGGGTGGCGGTGGCTGGTGGCGGGTGGCGGCTGGTGGTGGGTGGTGGCGGGTGGCGGCTGGTGGTGGGTGGTGGCGGGTGGCGGCTGGTGGTGGGTGGTGGCGGGTGGCGGCTGGTGGCAGGTGGCGGCTGGTGGTGGGTGGTGGCAGGTGGCGGCGGCGGGTGGTGAGTGGCGGTGGTGGGTGGCGGTGGCTGGTGGCGGGTGGCGGCTGGTGGTGGGTGGTGGCGGGTGGCGGCTGGTGGTGGGTGGTGGCGGGTGGCGGCTGGTGGCGGGTGGTGGTGGGTGGTGGCGGGTGGCGGCTGGTGGTGGGTGGTGGCGGGTGGCGGCTGGTGGTGGGTGGTGGCGGGTGGCGGCTGGTGGTGGGTGGTGGCGGGTGGCGGCTGACGGTGGGTGGTGGCGGGTGGCGGGTGGTGGTGGGTGGCGGCTGGTGGTGGGTGGCGGCGGGTGGCGGCTGGTGGTGGGTGGCGGCGGGTGGCGGCTGGTGGTGGGTGGCGGCGGGTGGCGGCTGGTGGTGGGTGGCGGGTGCCGGCGGGTGGCGGCTGGTGGTGGGTGGTGGCAGGTGGCGGCTGGTGGCGGGTGGTGGTGGGTGGCGGCTGGTGGTGGGTGGTGGCGGGTGGCGGCTGGTGGTGGGCGGCGGGTGGCGGCGGGTGGCGGCCAGCTGGGACACACCCTTCACCACTGAAGGTCTGAGCAAAACTAACCATATGTCTCTCTCACCCACCAGCCCAGTGTTGCCAGCTCGCGCTCTCAAAATGTTTCCTTCAAAGATTGTATATTATCTTTGAACAACAAGTTTGATTATCAAGGAAATAATGCATATATTATTGTCACATTAATACTGTGCAATATCTTATTACATTCCTGCTAAATAATTATAATTTGAAACAGGACAAAAAATCCCACATATATATAAAAACCAACATTAGAGATCACGAGGCCTAGGCCTCGCCTGTGACCACACATCCTGCCTCCCTGGCCTGCTACACTCACACACCTCACACTCTTAACTCTCTCATAATCACTCTCACTCTCTTACTCTGTCACTCTTACTCTCTGTCACTCTTACTCTCTGTCACTCTTACTCTCTGTCACTCTTACTCTCTGTCACTCTTACTCTCTGTCACTCTTACTCTCTGTCACTCTTACTCTCTGTCACTCTTACTCTCTGTCACTCTTACTCTCTGTCACTCTTACTCTCTGTCACTCTTACTCTCTGTCACTCTTACTCTCTGTCATTCTTACTCACTCTCAGTCACCCTTACCCATTCATACTCACTCTCTCACTCTTACTCTCAATTACTCTTACTCTCAATCACTCTTACTCCCAATCACTCCTACTCCCAATCACTCCTACTCTCAATCACTCCTACTCTCATTCTTACTCTTACTCTTACTCCCAATCACTCTTACTCTCAATCACTCTTATTCTCATTCTTACTCTTACTCTCACTCTTACTCTTACTCCCAATCACTCTTACTCCTAATCACTCTTACTCTCAATCACTCTTACTCTCAATCACTCTTACTCTCAATCACTCTTACTCTCAATCACTCTTACTCTCATTCTTACTCTTACTCACTCTTACTCTCAACCCAGCAAACACAAATCTTCTACACAACGTTCGCCTATCTCTTCCCATAGGTGTGGGAATGATTTGCATTGAGAATGGTGCAGGAGAGCCTTTGAGAAACTTTTACTCAAAAAATCCAAACACAAAGGTTTAATTATAAATTGTTTTTCTACAATTATTTTCTTCCAAATGTAAAACAAATAGTTTTTACATGTTTAAATATAAAATTTATGGTGTTTTTTTGTAAAATTCATTAATAAATTGTGAATGATATATATTGGCTGAGTGAAACCTTTAAAATCCATTTAGTTATAATATGAACAGAAAAAAGTAGTTTTCCAAATTTTCTAAAAATCGCTCTTTTTAACACAATTTGACTCCTTATGCATTCCACTAAACACTAATATCATGTTTAAATATATAATTTATGTATTATTCCCTAAGATAATTTATATAAATTATAAAAGTTGCTGGAAAGTGGTGAGAAAGAATCTTAAAACGTTTTGTTGTCTTATATTGGCGTGTTCTTATTAACTAGAGTGAGTAAGAGTGAGCGAGAGTGGGTAAGAGTGAGTAAGAGTGACTGAAGGTGAGTGAGAGTGCCAGAGAGTGTGTAAGTGTGAGTAAGAGTATAAATAAGAGTGACTGAGAGTGAGTAAGAGTGACAGAGTGAGTAAGAGTGAGAGTAAGGGTGACAGAATGAGTAAAGTGATTGAGAGTAAGGGTGAGTATGAGAGTAAGAGTGATTGAGAGTTAGAGTGAGAGTAAGAGTGATTGAGAGTTAGTGAGAGTAAGAGTGATTGAGAGTAAGAGTGATTGAGAGTAAGAGTGATTGAGAGTAAGAGTGATTGGGAGTAAGAGTGATTGAGAGTAAGAGTGATTGGGAGTAAGAGTGATTGGGAGTAGGAGTTAGAGTGAGAGTAGGAGTAAGAATGAGAATAAGAGTGATTGAGAGTAAGTGAGTAAGAGTAAGAATGAGAGTAAGAGTGATTGAGAGTAAGAGTGATTGAGAGTAAGAGTGATTGAGAGTAAGAGTGATTGGGAGTAAGAGTGATTGGGAGTAAGAATGAGAGTAAGAGTGATTGAGAGTAAGAGTGATTGAGAGTAAGAGTGATTGAGAGTAAGAGTGATTGGGAGTAAGAGTGATTGGGAGTAAGAGTAAGAGTGAGAGTAAGAGTAAGAATGAGAATAAGAGTGATTGAGAGTAAGAGTGATTGGGAGTAAGAGTAAGAATGAGAGTAGGAGTGATTGAGAGTAGGAGTGATTGGGAGTAGGAGTGATTGGGAGTAAGAGTGATTGAGAGTAAGAGTAATTGAGAGTAAGAGTATGAGAGTAAGAGTGAGAGAGTGAGTATGAATGGGTAAGGGTGACTGAGAGTGAGTAAGAGTGACAGAGTAAGAATGACAGAGTAAGAGTGATAGAGAGTAAGAGTGACAGAGAGTAAGAGTGACAGAGAGTAAGAGTGACAGAGTAAGAGTGACAGAGAGTAAGAGTGACAGAGAGTAAGAGTGACAGAGTAAGAGTGACAGAGAGTAAGAGTGACAGAGTAAGAGTGAGTATGAGAGTGAGTAAGGATGACTGAAAGAGTGAGTAATAGTGCGTAAGAGTGATTGAGAGTTAGAGTGAGAGTAAGAGTGATTGAGAGTTAGTGAGAGTAAGAGTGATTGAGAGTAAGAGTGATTGAGAGTAAAAGTGATTGAGAGTAAGAGTGAATGAGAGTAAGAGTGATTGGGAGTAAGAGTGATTGAGAGTAAGAGTGATTGGGAGTAAGAGTGATTGGGAGTAGGAGTAAGAATGAGAATAAGAGTGATTGAGAGTAAGAGTGAGTAAGAGTAAGAATGAGAGTAAGAGTGATTGAGAGTAAGAGTGATTGAGAGTAAGAGTGATTGAGAGTAAGAGTGATTGGGAGTAGGAGTGATTGAGAGTAAGAGTGATTGGGAGTAAGAGTGATTGGGAGTAGGAGTAAGAATGAGAATAAGAGTGATTGAGAGTAAGAGTGAGTAAGAGTAAGAATGAGAGTAAGAGTGATTGAGAGTAAGAGTGATTGAGAGTAAGAGTGATTGAGAGTAAGAGTGATTGAGAGTAAGAGTGATTGGGAGTAAGAGTGATTGAGAGTAAGATTAATTGAGAGTAAGAGTATGAGAGTAAGAGTGAGAGAGTGAGTAAGAATGACAGAGTAAGAGTGACAGAGAGTAAGAGTGACAGAGAGTAAGAGTGACAGAGAGTAAGAGTGACAGAGTAAGAGTGACAGAGAGTAAGAGTGACAGAGAGTAAGAGTGACAGAGTAAGAGTGACAGAGAGTAAGAGTGACAGAGAGTAAGAGTGAGAGTAAGAGTGACAGAGTGTAAGAGTGACAGAGTAAGAGTGACAGAGTAAGAGTGACAGAGAGTAAGAGTGACAGAGAGTAAGAGTGACAGAGAGTAAGAGTGACAGAGAGTAAGAGTGACAGAGAGTAAGAGTGACAGAGAGTAAGAGTGACAGAGTAAGAGTGACAGAGTAAGAGTGACAGAGAGTAAGAGTGACAGAGTAAGAGTGACAGAGAGTAAGAGTGACAGAGAGTAAGAGTGACAGAGAGTAAGAGTGACAGAGAGTAAGAGTGACAGAGTAAGAGTGACAGAGAGTAAGAGTGACAGAGAGTAAGAGTGACAGAGAGTAAGAGTGACAGAGTAAGAGTGACAGAGAGTAAGAGTGACAGAGAGTAAGAGTGACAGAGAGTAAGAGAGTGAGAGTGATTATGAGAGAGTTAAGAGTGTCAGGTGTGAGAGAGTAGCAGGCCAGGGAGGCAGGATATGTGGTCACAGGCGAGGCCTAGGCCTCATGATCTCTAATGTTGGTTTTTATATATATGTTGGATTTTTTGTCCTGTTTCAAATTATAATTATTTAGCAGGAATGTAATAAGATATTGCACAGTATTAATGTGACAATAATATATGCATTATTTCCTTGATAATCAAACTTGTTGTTCAAAGATAATATACAATCTTTGAAGGAAACATTTTGAGAGCGCGAGCTGGCAACACTGGGCTGGTGGGTGAGAGAGACATATGGTTAGTTGTGCTCAGACCTTCAGTGGTGAAGGGTGTGTCCCAGCTGGCCGCCACCAGCCGCCACCCGCCGCCACCCGCCACCACCCACCACCAGCCGCCACCCGCCACCACCCACCACCAGCCACCAGCCGCCACCTGCCACCACCAGCCGCCACCCACCACCAGCCGCCGCCACCCGCCACCCATCACCAGCCGCCACCCGCCACCCACCACCAGCCGCCACCCGCCACCCACCACCAGCCGCCACCCACCACCAGCCGCCACCCGCCACCACCCACCACCAGCCGCCACCCGCCACCACCCACCACCAGCCACCACCCGCCACCACCCACCACCACCCACCGCCACCCACCACCACCACTCACCACCCGCCGCCACCACCCACCACCCGCCGCCACCCGCCACCCACCACCAGCCGCCACCCGCCACCACCCACCACCAGCCGCCACCCGCCACCACCCACCACTAGCCGCCACCCGCCACCACCCGTCACCAGCCGCCACCCGCCACCGCCACCCACCACCGCCACTCACCCACCACCAGCCGCCACCCGCCACCACCCACCACCAGCCGCCACCCGCCACCACCCACCACCAGCCGCCACCCGCCACCACCCGCCACCCGCCACCGCCACCCACCATCGCCACTCACCACCCGCCGCCACCACCCACCACCAGCCGCCACCAGCCACCGCCACCCACCACCCGCCACCACCACCCACCACCAGCCGCCACCCGCCACCCACCACCGCCACCCGCCGCCACCACCCACCACCACCACCCACCACCACCAGCCGCCGCCGCCACCACCACCCACCACCACCGCTGCCACCACCACCCACCACCACCGCCGCCACCACCCATCACCGCCGCCGCCACCACCACCCACCACCACCGCTGCCGCCACCACCCATCACCGCCGCCGCCGCCACCACCCACCACAGCCGCCGCCGACACCACCGCCACCACCCACCACAGCCGCCACCACCACCCACCACCACCACCACCACCCACCACCGCCGCCACCACCAGCCGCCACAGCCGCCACCGCCCGCCACCAGCCGCCATCACCACCACCACCACCACCAGCCACCACCAGCTGCCACCACCACCAGCCGCCACCACCACCACCACCAGCCGCCATCACCGCCACCAGCTGCCACCACCACCAGCCGCCACCACCAGCCGCCACCACCGGCACCACCACCTGCCACCAGCCGCCACCACCACCGCCCGCTATCAGCCGTCACCGCCCGTTGCCACAGTCGCCACCGCAAGCCGCCACCGCCAGCCGCCACCAGCCCCCCCCACCGCCGATCGTCACCACCCACCACAGCCGCCACCGCCCGCCACCGCCCGCCACCACCCACCACAGCCGCCACCACCCGCCGCCACCACCCACCACCACCAGCCGCCGCCGCCACCACCACCCACCACCACCGCCGCCACCACCACCACCGCCGCCACCACCCACCACCACCGCCGCCACTGTCCGCCCGCCGCCACTATCCGCCACCGCCGCCACTATCCGCCACCGCCGCCACTGTCCGCCCGCCGCCACTGTCCGCCCGCCGCCGCCACTGTCCGCCCGCCGCCGCCACTGTCCGCCCGCCACCGCCACTGTCCGCCCGCCGCCACTATCCGCCACCGCCGCCACTGTCCGCCCGCCGCCACTGTCCGCCCGCCGCCGCCACTGTCCGCCCGCCGCCACTATCCGCCACCGCCGCCACTGTCCGCCACAGCCGCCACTCTCCGCCGTACAGCCTCCCCTCTCTCCGTTAGTAAATAATTATAATTGTTAGTAAATAATATAAGAAATATAAATTATTAGATTTTTTTTTACCCTTAAATTGGTTTTAATATTTAAATTGAAAATAATAATATAATATAAAATATAATAAACATAATATAATATAAAATATAATTTAATTTCAAGAAATTTAACTTTAAACACAAAGATGTGAAAAAGGTTCAGGTTATTGGCTCAAACCTTTCATAAGAGATTCATATTGGTATATGAATGGATTATGAATGACTCATGTTAGGAGTGTAAAGTTGCCACAACATCTCAAATTAGTGTTAGATACATATGTCTTGGTTATAAGTTTTGGAAACCTATTTAAGTCCACACACAATATCGTATCTGATACGATAAAACAAACGTTTCCAATACTTTCAAATACTTTCCAGATATGTTGTGGCAACCTAAAATTGTTTGCTGGGAATCACTCTTATTTTCATTCTTACTCCTACTCTCACTCTAACTCCTACTCCCAATCACTCTTACTCCCAATCACTCTTACTCTCAATCACTCTTACTCCCAATCACTCTTACTCTCAATCACTCTTACTCTCAATCACTCTTACTCTCAATCACTCTTACTCTCACTAACTCTCAATCACTCTTACTCTCACTCTAACTCTCAATCACTCTTACTCTCATACTCACCCTTACTCTCAATCACTTTACTCTCACTCTTACTCATTCTGTCACCCTTACTCTCACTCTTACTCACTCTGTCACTCTTACTCTCAGTCACTCTTACTTATACTCACTCTTACTCACACTTACACACTCTCTGGCACTCTCACTCACCTTCAGTCACTCTTACCCACTCTCGCTCACTCTTACTCACTCTAGTTAATAAGAACACGCCAATATAAGACAACAAAACGTTTTCAGATTCTTTCTCACCACTTTCCAGCAACTTTTATAATTTATATAAATTATCTTAGGGAATAATACATAAATTATATATTTAAACATGATATTAGTGTTTAGTGGAATGCATAAGGAGTCAAATTGTGTTAAAAAGAGCGATTTTTAGAAAATTTGGAAAACTACTTTTTTCTGTTCATATTATAACTAAATGGATTTTAAAGGTTTCACTCAGCCAATATATATCATTCACAATTTATTAATGAATTTTACAAAAAAACACCATAAAATTTTATATTTAAACATGTAAAAACTATTTGTTTTACATTTGGAAGAAAATAATTGAAAAAAAAACAATTTATAATTAAACCTTTGTGTTTGGATTTTTTGAGTAAAAGTTTCTCAAAGGCTCTCCTGCACCATTCTCAATGCAAATCATTCCCACACCTATGGGAAGAGATAGGCGAACGTTGTGTAGATGATTTGTGTTTGCTGGGATGTCTGCATATGCCCTTTGCATAAAATTTGCATAAGTCTGTCCTTCTGTTCTGAATTGCTCTATCGAGAACCGTCGTGGTGTCTGTACCTATCGAGCTGTCAGTGCTGTCTGGTACACTTTCTAGTTTACTGTCATCTACATCCTGGCCTACTGAGTCAGAGTTTACAACTTCCTGAGTTTCAGCCTCAGTTTCAGCCCTGACTATAGCCTCCGCCCCTTGTATATTAGAATTGTTGTTCCTTTCCCACTCCTTCTGGATGGCTGGTAGGCTTCCAATGAATGATGTTTTCTGATCATGCGTCATGTTATCTAGAAGGTTTTTTAGGATATTCCAAGCTGGCAGGTCATTTTTACACAGCCAGAGCAAGTGGCCAGCTCTCAGTGCCGTAGTGTTACTCACTCCTGTACAAGCTGAATGGAATCTAGTCTTACAGATATAACATTCAATTCCCGTTACCTTCGTCTTTAAGTTGTTACAGTGGCCACAAATTTGTTTATTTACTCCCATATTGCCTTGTTTTGTTGTATATATCTATATATTTATAATATTATATGTATATTGTATATTTGTAACAATATATATGTATATATATTTATATGTTTAATATTTATAATATTATATGTATACCGTATATTTGGGCCTGAAAAGGTGTGGCGGGCAAGCCTAGCTGTGACCGGGTCACATCCACTGAGGATTTTGGAAGGACGACACCGTGCCTAGGACAAGGAGCAACGCCTTGTGGAAGGGGCGAGTGTGGGAAAATAGTGATTAGCTCAGCGCCTATCGATGAACCAGGATTGGGGTAGCTGAATCTCAGGGATTGGAACGGCGACGACGCGAAGGCTCCACGACACCTGAGGACCTGTGGAACGTCCTGGATCGTCAAGAATCGGCTCAGGAAGCGTGGGAACCTCACACCATCGAGGGACAGGCGTCGTGTGAGCCAGGAATGTAAGGTAGATCATTTTCCCTCCCATTACCCCTTGTGTGAGTAGGCTAGTTAGGCCACAATATTTACTTATGTACGTGGCAATAGGACATTAATACTTTAGTAGTAGGATAGGCTGCAAGGCAGCTTGTGTCCAGGACTGTCAGAGGGGACAGTGTGTATGGATGGCAGGACAGTGAAGAAGAGGCGCCGACGTGGTGAAGAGGCCCTCCTGTGAGAGAGTGTGGGACTCCTGTCTTTCTGCCATATTGAAGGAGTGTTGGAGGTCGTGGAAGAAGAGGCTGACGATCTCCAGACTTATTATCCTTATTTCCATATTCATGTATTACTTGTGATTGTATGTGTGTTCATGTAATTTGCGTCAGTAATTTCACACATTTTATCATTGTGTTTAAGTAAGCCTCCATTATAATATTTCTCTATGAGCATACATGAAGGTTATCATAGTACCACCTAGAGAACAGTACGTTCTCTATAGAAGTTCTTATTGCCTGGAGAGTGGTAAAGACAGCACGGACCTATATAAAGGTGTACCCTTAGCCATCCGATCAGTATCAGTGCCTGAATGGTGGCAACTAGTAATATGGTGGCTTGAGAGAGGTAAAGCCACACAGACCTTCCTGGGAGAGTACCCTGGGCCAACAGTCTAGTAGCAGATCTATGGGAGTAGCAATCTTCGGGCTACAAACAATATATAATACACACACTGAACTGCATTGCTGGGGTGCAGATATAATAACCCAGCTGGCGACCTTGTTAAGAAGAAGATAGAGAAGACAGGCGGGAAAGGAGTTCCTGCAACCTTTTTGTCTGGCAGGCAAGATTCAGGGAGGTTATTGTTATAAGGTAAGCCTGAGTCTTCCTTCACTCCCCCCACGGGTCTAGGCCGGAACTGTTAACAGCAGTTTCCCCATGTTTGACTGAAGGGCTTCCAGGGTGAATCAGTGGCACCCCTTTTGTGGTGGAAGCAAAGATCTGCGGGGGTGGGCATTGTTGGTCCTCTCCTGTGTGACCAAGGAGACTCCGGTGAATCCCGGGAGTCGGAGGGGCTGAGTATTCGGCCTTTTGAGCCCCTAGCAGCCGAGTGCTAGCAGAGCCCCGGCCCACCTCCACGTGACAGTCTGCAAGCTCTTTGAACGTAAGGTTAACGTTCGTTTGATGTGGTTCTTAGAATACTATCACCATCTCTCCCCTTCTTAATATGGTTTTCGCAAGTGCTGCAGCACAACGAATGTCCTGGTGAACTTGGAGGTCTATATTCGTACTGCTTTTGCTGCGAAGACCTCTGTTGTTGCCGTCTTCTTTGACCTGGAAAAGACTAACGACACTACCTGGCGGTATCATATTCTGTCTCAACTTCATTCTTTTGGCCTTCGTGGTCATCTCCCTCTCTTCCTCCAGAGTTTCCTCTCTCGTCGTTCCTTTCGTGTGCAGCTTGATACCATTCTCTGCCCCTTTTCAGCAGTATGAGGGTGTACCCCAGGGTAGTGTTATGAGCACTACTCTTTTTCTAGTTGGCCTCAACGGTCTTCTTTCCTTTCTTCCTTCTGGCGTCTTCTCCGCTCTCTATGTTGACGATCTTACCCTTTGTTGTCAGGGTGATGATTCGCCTCTCCTTCAACGGCGGCCTCAACTTGCGATTGATGTCATGTCGTCTTGGGCCACTGATCATGGCTTCAAGTTCTCTGTGTCTAAGACTTGTGCTATGACTTTTACTCGAAAGCATGTCGTTCTTCGTCCCTCTTTGTCACTTTATGGTCATCACCGTGTGTACTTCGCTAAGCTTTTGGGGTTAATCTTTGACACTCATTTGTCTTGGTCAACCCATATTTCTTATCTCTGAGTTGAATGCTCTAAGGCCCTTAACCTCCTTAAGGTTTTGTCCCATACTTCTTGGGAAGCTGATAGGCGCACGCTCCTCTATTTCCACTCCTCTCTCGTTCTGTCTAAACTCGATTATGGTTGCCCTGCATACTCTTCTGCTTCTCCTTCTACTCTTTGCCGTCTTGATGCTTTGCACCATACTGGGTTGCATCTCAGCTCTGGTGCCTTTCGTTTGACTCCCGCCCTCAGTTTGTATGTTGACACTGGCATCCTCTCTCTCCAGGACCGCCGTGATCACTACTGTCTTTGCTATCATGAGCGGTCCTTACAACATCCTTCCTCTTTCCTCTGTCGTGCTTTAACTTTTACCCCTCATGTGGTTCCTGTTGTTCTTCGTCGCCTCCCTCTTTTTGTCCGGTTATCTCGCTTACAGGATTCTCTTTCTGTTCATATTTCTAATGTTTCTCCTCGTATTATTCCATCCTTGCCTCCGTGGAGAGTTCCTCTAGCAAAGTTTTGTACGTCCTTGACTCGCATCACTACAGCTTCTACCCCTCCTACGATTCTGAAACGCCTTTTCCTTGAGCACTTTTCTTTGCACTCCCACTCTATTTCCGTCTTCACCAATGGGTCTAAGTCTGTGGACGGTGTGGACTACTCTGTTGCTTCTCCTGACCGAACTTATATGTGTCGCCTCCCTTCGAAGGCTAGCGTCTTCACAACAGAACTTTATAAATAATAAATAAATAAATAAATAAATTAATAAATAAATGTTTATTTAGGTAAGGTACATACATACAAGAGATTTTACAAAGATTGATGGATTTATAGATAGAGCTAGTACATACAATGCCTAAAGCCACTAATTACGCAAAGTGTTTCGGGCATGAAGAACATTAATGACTAAATCTTAATATTAATTGAGTATAAAGAATAAAATGTGTTGAGAAAAAATAAAAATAGAGATAAAAAAGGGGGGAACATGGCTGAAAAAGCAGCACAAATACAATTAGGTCGACAAACAGCATTGTTTAAAAAAACAGACATGGATTGAGAATAGAGGGGTAAGGTAGGTTACAGGGTATTTATTATTTATTGCTTCGTTTTTATCTTAAACTGGTTGAGAGAGAGGTACAGTCTTTAACATGGTTGGGAAGGTCATTCCACATGCATAGAGATTAGCATTATGCTAATCTCTATGCTCTCCGTCTCTTGCTTTCTCATTGTCATTCCTCCTTTGTGGTTGTAGTTGACTCGTAGTGCCCTCATGGCTCTAGGATCCTTTAATCCTGTCCATCCGGTGGTCATCGAGATTCAACATTGGCTGTTTCTTATTTCTAGTAAATTTAAATCAGTAGAGTTTTGCTGGGTTCCCAGCCATATTCGTGTTTCTTTAAATGAGCGTGCGGATGCTGCTGCTAAGGAAGCTATCCGTTCTTGTCCCATCTCCCGAAAAGGAATTCATTATTCCGACTTTTATCCTGTTATTCATTTCTCCATCCTTGCCCGTTGGCAGGGTTGTTGTTCCTCTGTAGTTAGTAACAAGCTGTGTACTCTCAAACGTAGTGTGTCCTCGTGGCCTTCCTCCTACCACCGTAATCAGTGGTGGGAAACTGCTGTGGCAAGACTGCAGATTGGCCATACTCGCTTAACCCACGGTCACTTAATGGAGCGCCGCCCTGCTCCTTATTGCCCAAATTGCGTTGTCCCTCTTACAGTTGTGCATATTCTTGATGAGTGTCCTGACTTCCAGGACGAGCATGTGTTTTGCTTTCCGACCGTCCGTCGCGGTCACTTGTCCCTCGATAGAATTCTTGGTGAATCGGATACTTTTGATATCGTTCGCCAAATGCGTTTTTGTTCTCGTATTGGCATTCTTGGTGATATTTTGCGCCCTTTGATTATTTCGCACTCTGATGGTGCTACATAGCCTTCCCGGTTTGGGGCCTTCTTTTGATAATTACCTTACCTTGCCCCTTTTAAGTACTGTGGTATATGTGTTGTTATTTGTAAGTAGGTATTTAGTAAGTAGGTAGGCAGGCAAGTAGGGGCTTGATGGCTGAGTGGACAGCGCTTCGGATTCGTAGTCCTGAGGTTCCAGGTTCGATCACCAGTGGAGACGGAAATAAATGGGCAGAGTTTATTTCACCCTGATGCCTCTGTTACCTAGCAGTAAATAGGTACCTGGGAGTTAGACAGCTGCTACGGGTTGCCTCCTGAGGATGTGTAACAAAAAGGAGACCTGGTCAAGGACCGGGCCGCGGGAACGCTAAGCCCGGAAATCATCTCATGATAGGTACTGATATATCAAATCTTTGATCAGTAATGTTTTTGCTTAACACTGTATCAAGCAATGGTAAATTATATATGACTAATTGTGCAGCCCATCCTTCTATTTTGGTAGTACTGATAGTAATGAGGAGGACCATAGTATATATACCAACGTACAACAAAATTAGAAAGTAGAAATTTGAACTATTTAGCTGGACAAACTCGAATTTTTATATTTTACTTGTGTTGCTTTGACAAACTGAACTAACCCAACCTTCATAGGCCTAATACACAATATCTGAGGCCTAATATAGTGCATGTGTGTGCTATACTAGGCCTAGGAATATGTAAGTTTGTTTTTGCTGCATTTAAACTTAAAAGAATTCCTTACTAGTCAGTATAACACTAAAAGCTAAGTACGTACGAATTCTGACTATTGACGATTTTCACAATAGTTACTATGTAAACAGGCGGATGGGTCGAGTGTTGACTAGTTATTTAACAAACGTCCTGGAGTAGTAGTAGTAGTAGTAGTAGTAGTAGTAGTAGTACAGTATTCTCAAGAGGCAGAGAAGGAGGGAATTATCAGGGGAAAGTGTCAAGCCATTACGACTATATAGCTCTTGGAAGAGGGGGGTCAGGATAAGGATTAGGGATGGGACGGGGGAGAAGGAATGATGCCCAACCACTGGGAAGTGGGGTCAGGATAAGGATTAGGGATGGGATGGGAGGAAGGAATGGTGCCCAACCACTGGGAAATGGTCAGGATAAGAATTTAGTGTTCTACAAATCTAAATTTGTGCAGTATGCACCTGGAGAGAGACAGTGGATAATGTATCCCAACTTCGGATCAAACACCCTTGAAGTCAGGCAAAAATATAAGAATGTAAAACCCCAAACTAAACATAAAATACAGTCAGGTCACACAACAAATGGGAAAAGCAATAATTCTGCAATATAAGTGATTTGGGAGTAATTATGTTGGAAGGCCTCGCTTTAAAAGAACATAATATAGTGGATGTTACAAATTGCAAGAAAAAGGAACGTCGTATAACAAGAACATTACAAACAAATGCCACACCAATTATGGTACATTTTAAGACACGTGTGTTGATAGTGTCTTAGTATTGTAGATTGAATATTGTTGCACACTAATGACTCGACTTCAAGCTGGAGAAGTTGCTGATCTGCTGAGAACTATTTTTACCCGAATCTCAAATCAAATCAAATCAAATGTTTATTTAAGTAAAATACATACATACAAGGGGTGATACAAATATTGATGAATTTATAGATACAGCTAGTACATACAATGCCTAAAGCCACTATTATGCAAAGCGTTACGGGCAGGAAAAACACTAATGACTAAAACTTAATACTAATTGAGATTAAAGTATAAAATGTGTTGAGAAAATATAAAAATAAAAAAGGGGGGAACATGGCAGAAAAAAAACACAAATACAATTTGGTGCACAAACAGCATTGTTTAAAAATAGCAGACATGGGTTGACATTATAGGGGTAAGGTAGGTTACAGAGTTAATTAAGTAGTGCTTAATTTCTATCTTAAACTGGTTGAGAGAGGTACAGTCTTTAACATGATTGGGAAGGTCATTCCACATTCTGGGTCCCTTGATTTGTAGAGCATTTCTAGTTTGATTAAGACGAACTTTTGGAATATCATAAAGGTATTTGTTTCTGGTGTGGTGCTCATGGGTTCTGTTACAACCTTCAATGATGCTTTTAAGGTCAGGATTGGCATTACAGTTCAACAGTATATATATATATATATATATATATATATATATATATATATATATATATATATATATATATATATATATATATATATATATATATTATTAAATATGACCGAAAAAGTAAGATTAATAATTCTAACACGAATTTTCTCAATCTTTCGTACATTTCTTTTCACTGTTGGAGGTAAATCAAAAATCAATTCTTCAAAATTCATTTTTATTTCTAGTCTGACGCGACACGAGCGCGTTTCGTAAAACTTATTACATTTTCAAAGACTTTAGTTTACAAATACACAACTGAATAGAACTTACGCATCTCCGATTTTATATCTACATTTGAGAGAGGTGGATGGGGTGAGGTGGCATTAATAGGGTATTAATTTCATCAACACAAGACAGAACAAGAGGTGGCATTAATAGGGTATTAATTTCATAAACACAAGACAGAACACGAAACAATGGGTATTGAATAGAAGTGATTGTAGAAAACCTATTGGTCCATATATCTTGATGCTTCTATATTGGAGCGGAGTCTTGAGGTGGGTAGAATATAGTTGTGCATTAATTGGCTGTTGATTGCTGGTGTTGACTTCTTGATGTGTAGTGCCTCGCAAACATCAAGCCGCCTGCTATCGCTGTATCTATCGATGATTTCTGTGTTGTTTACTAGGATTTCTCTGGCGATGGTTTGGTTGTGGGAAGAGATTATATGTTCCTTAATGGAGCCCTGTTGCCTATGCATCGTTAAACGCCTGGAAAGAGATGTTGTTGTCTTGCCTATATACTATGTTTTTTGGAGCTTACAGTCCCCAAGAAGGCATTTGAAGACAAAGACGACGTTAGTCTCTTTTAAAGCGTTCCGTTTTGTGTCTGGAGAGTTTCTCATGAGTAGGCTGGCCGTTTTTCTGGTTTTATAGTAAATCGTCAGTTGTATCCTCTGATTTTTGTCTGTAGGGATAACGTTTCTATTAACAATATCTTTCAGGACCCTTTCCTCCGTTTTATGAGCTGTGGAAAAGAAGTTCCTGTAAAATAGTCTGATAGGGGGTATAGGTGTTGTGTTAGTTGTCTCTTCAGAGGTTGTATGGCGTTTCACTTTCCTTCTTATGATGTCTTCGACGAAACCATTGGAGAAGCCGTTGTTGACTAGGACCTGCCTTACCCTACAGAGTTCCTCGTCGACTTGCTTCCATTCTGAGCTGTGGCTGAGAGCACGGTCGACATATGCGTTAACAACACTCCTCTTGTACCTGTCTGGGCAGTCGCTGTTAGCACTTGGGCACATTCCTATGTTCGTTTCCTTAGTGTAGACTGCAGTGTGGAAACCTCCGCTCTTTTCCATGACTGTTACATCTAGAAAGGGCAGCTTCCCATCCTTTTCCATCTCGTAAGTGAAACGCAGCACGGAACTCTGCTCAAATGCCTCCTTCAGCTCCTGCAGATGTCTGACATCAGGTACCTGTGTAAAAATGTCGTCAACATACCTGCAGTATATGGCCGGTTTCAAGTTCATGTCGACTAAGACTTTTTGCTCGATGGTACCCATGTAGAAGTTTGCAAACAGGACACCTAGGGGAGAACCCATGGCGACCCCATCTACTTGCTTATACATGTGCCCATCCGGGCTCAAGAAGGGTGCCTCTTTAGTACAAGCTTGGAGTATTTTCCTCAGAATATTTTCTGGTATGTCAAGAGGAATACAGGCTGGATCACGATACACTCTGTCGGCTATCATCCCGATTGTCTCGTCCACAGGTACGTTGGTAAACAGCGATTCTACGTCCAACGAGGCTCTTATCCCTGTGGCCCGTGTGCCCCGCAGTAAGTCAACAAATTCCTTTGGAGACTTCAGGCTGAAGGCGCAAGGAACATAAGGAGTCAGCAGGCCGTTGAGTCGCTTCGCCAGTCTGTACGTGGGTGTGGGTATCTGGCTAATGATTGGCCGAAGTGGGTTTCCAGGCTTGTGTGTCTTGACATTTCTATATAGAATATAGAAATGTTCCAATATAGAAGCATCAAGAAATATGGACCAATAGGCTTTCTACAATCACTTCTATTCAATACCCATTGTTTCGTGTTCTGTCTTGTGTTGATGAAATTAATACCCTATTAATGCCACCTCTTGTTCTGTCTTGTGTTGATGAAATTAATACCCTATTAATGCCACCTCACCCCATCCACCTCTCTCAAATGTAGATATAAAATCGGAGATGCGTAAGTTCTATTCAGTTGTGTATTTGTAAACTAAAGTCTTTGAAAATGTAATAAGTTTTACGAAACACGCTTGTGTCGCGTCAGACTAAAAATAAAAATGAATTTTGGAGAATTGATTTTTGATTTACCTCCAACAGTGAAAAGAAATGTACGAAAGATTGAGAAAATTCGTGTTAGAATTATTAACACTTTCGCGCTTTCCGCAAAGGTCACTCAGCCAACCGAATGTGCGTGCTGCGTTTTTATCGCTTAAGCGTAAAAACAAAAATGTGTATACTCTTTTTACTCTTCTGACCTTAGTTCTCATGCTACGTATTTCATTTTGGTACCAACGTGTTCGCAATAAAATTCTCTAGAAGAACATTAGTAAAATAAGTCACGAAACATATAGGGATACCAGCACCAAATAAATAACTACGTAGATGACTCGCCGTGAGCGCCCATCAGCAACAAAATGTTTTTACTCTTGGGATTGTAATCACCTCCACACTTGTTCTACAGCGTTAATTTTGGTATCAATGGACTCGCAATGAAATTCCCAACACGGTGATATGAATATAAGCGTAGAATAATGATGCAGCCCGCCCGCAAGAGTGTGGGAAGTGGTGAAATTGTTACCCGGTATCGGTGACGGGACGACGCACGGCGCTTTGAAAGTTTATACTTATTTCACTCTCATGACATTAATTTTCTATGTACGTCATTCATTTTTATGTCAATGTGTTCGCAATAGAATGTTCTATGTGCCCATAGGTAAAAAATATCAACAAAGCGTAAGTTAGAATAGCGACAAATATAAAACAACGCTGGAACATATCAGTGAGCGTCAAACACACACGAAATATTTTTACTTTTGTTATGTTTGTCAAGATTATACTTGTTGCACACAGTTATTTTTGGTTGTATATTGATCGGAATAAAATTCCCTAAACAGACATATGCATATAATACATGATATGGGGGAAGAATTACCAGTATAAACGGCTAAAGTCACCCACCTGCAACCCGTTTGGGACAAAATACAATTTGATCGAAGTTATCCACACCTTTCATGAACTTATTGTACCATGCAGCCTAGTGGTGAGAAAGAGAGCCTCATAGCGCGCAGTTTGAAACAAACCCAAAGTAAATCGGATAAAAATTGAATTTTATACAAATATTTTAAAAGTAGACATAACTTTATGTCCACTATGCGTTTACGTTAGACGAAACCGAACGCGCCGGCGCGTCCAGATAGCGCGAAAGTGTTAATCTTACTTTTTCGGTCATATTTAATAATATATGTCTACAGGAAAGAATGCTACCAAAATATACTAATATATATATATATATATATATATATATATATATATATATATATATATATATATATATATATATATATATATATATATCTTTGGACAACACCCACCAGTGGGCCTCGAACCCAGAAAGCACAACTACCTTCCAGTAGCTGCCATAACTAGTACGCCTTAACCCACTACACCATCAGACCCTACAAAAGAAGTAGAGACTTCGAGATATATATACACCTCAAATATCTCCACTTCCCGAGGGTACTAGACAAGTGAGAGGTTACTCTGCGTTTTTCATCAAGCCATTGTCAATGTGAGAGAACTCGTGTCCATGCTATAAGAGTTCTCTCACATTGACAGTGGCTGTGAACGCCAAGAAATCCGGACTCCACCTGCCAAAGATCATTGGGGAATATAAACCTGGATATGCGTATGGAAATGTCAAGACGCACAAGCCTGGAAACCCACTTCGGCCAATCATTAGCCAGATACCCACACCCACGTACAGACTGGCGAAGCGACTCAACGGCCTGCTGACTCCTTATGTTCCTTGCGCCTTCAGCCTGAAGTCTCCAAAGGAATTTGTGGACTTACTGCGGGGCACACGGGCCACAGGGATAAGAGCCTCGTTGGACGTAGAATCGCTGTTTACCAACGTACCTGTGGACGAGACAATCGGAATGATAGCCGACAGAGTGTATCGTGATCCAGCCTGTACTCCTCTTGACATGCCAGAAAGTATTCTGAGGAAACTACTGCAAGCTTGTACTAAAGAGGCACCCTTCTTGAGCCCGGATGGGCACATGTATAAGCAAGTAGATGGGGTCGCCATGGGTTCTCCCCTAGGTGTCCTGTTTGCAAACTTCTACATGGGTACCATCGAGCAAAAAGTCTTAGTCGACATGAACTTGAAACCGGCCATATACTGCAGGTATGTTGACGACATTTTTACACAGGTACCTGATGTCAGACATCTGCAGGAGCTGAAAGAGGCATTTGAGCAGAGTTCCGTGCTGCGTTTCACTTACGAGACGGAAAAGGATGGGAAGCTGCCTTTTCTAGATGTAACAGTCATGGAAAAGGGCGGAGGTTTCCACACTGCAGTCTACACTAAGGAAACAAACATAGGAATGTGCCTAAATGCCAACAGCGACTGCCCTGACAGGTACAAGAGGAGTGTTGTTAACGCATACGTCGACCGTGCTCTCAGCCACAGCTCAGAATGGAAGCAAGTCGACGAAGAACTCTGTAGGGTAAGGCAGGTCCTAGTCAATAACGGCTTCTCCAATGGTTTCATCGAAGACATCATAAGAAGGAAAGTGAAAAGCCATGCAACCTCTGAAGAGACAACTAACACAACACCTATACCCCCTATTAGACTATTTTACAGGAACTTCTTTTCCACAGCTCATAAAACGGAGGAAAGGGTCCTGAAAGATATTGTTAATAGAAACGTTATCCCTACAGACAAAAATCAGAGGATACAACTGACGATTTACTATAAAACCAGAAAAACGGCCAGCCTACTCATGAGAAACTCTCCAGACACAAAACAGAACGCTTTAAAAGAGACTAACGTCGTCTATGCCTTCAAATGCCCACTTGGGGACTGTAAGCTCCAAAAAAACCAGTATATAGGCAAGACAACAACATCTCTTTCTAGGCGTTTAACGATGCATAAGCAACAGGGCTCCATTAAGGAACATATAATCTCTTCCCATAACCAAACCATCGCCAGAGAAATCCTAGTAAACAACACAGAAATCATCGATAGATACAGCGATAGCAGGCGGCTTGACGTTTGCGAGGCACTACACATCAAGAAGTCAACACCAGCAATCAACAGCCAATTATTGCACAACTATATTCTACCCACCTCAAGACTCCACTCCAATATAGAAGCATCAAGAAATATGGACCAATAGGCTTTCTACAAACACTTCTATTCAATTCCCATTGTTTCTGTTCTGTCTTGTGTTGATACTTTTAATACCCTATTAATATCCCCTCTTGTTCTGTCTTGTGTTAATGCCACATCACCCCTCCCACCTCACTCAAATGTAGATATAAAATCAGAGATACGTAAGTTCTAATCAGTTGTGTATTTGTGAAGTCTTTGAAAATGTAATAAGTTTTACGAAACGCGCCCGTGTCGCGTCAGACTAGAAATAAAAATGAATTTTGGAGAAGTGATTTTTGATTTACCTCCAACAGTGAAGCGTAATGTACGAAAGATTGAGAAAATTCGTGTTAGAATTATTAATCTTACTTTTTCGGTCATATTTAATAATATATGTCTACAGGAAAGACTGCTACCAAAATATACTAATATATATATATATATATATATATATATATATATATATATATATATATATATATATATATATATATATATTATTAAATTTGACCGAAAAAGTAAGATTAATAATTCTAACACGAATTTTCTCAATCTTTCGTACATTTCTTTTCACTGTTGGAGGTAAATCAAAAATCAATTCTCCAAAATTCATTTTTTATTTCTAGTCTGACGCGACACGAGCGCGTTTCGTAAAACTTATTACATTTTCAAAGACTTTAGTTTACAAATACACAACTGAATAGAACTTACGCATCTTCGATTTTATATCTACATTTGAGAGAGGTGGATGGGGTGAGGTGGCATTAATAGGGTATTAATTTCATCAACATTTTCATAATTTTGTTGATGAAATTAATACCCTATTAATGCCACCTCACCCCATCCACCTCTCTCAAATGTAGATATAAAATCGGAGATGCGTAAGTTCTATTCACGGGAGACATCTCCCGTCACGCAGGGTGCAGTCGCACCTCCACAGATCTCCCGTATCATCTATTGATACTGGCAATGGCTCAAATGGGCCACCACTTACGGGCTATTCATGCCCGTGCCACCTTTTGAGTGGCTTAATCTTCATCAATCAATCAGTTCTATTCAGTTGTGTATTTGTAAACTAAAGTCTTTGAAAATGTAATAAGTTTTACGAAACGCGCTCGTGTCGCGTCAGACTAGAAATAAAAATGAATTTTGGAGAATTGATTTTTGATTTACCTCCAATAGTGAAAAGAAATGTACGCAAGATTGAGAAAATTCGTGTTAGAATTATTAATCTTACTTTTTCGGTCATATTTAATAATATATGTCTACAGGAAAGACTGCTACCAAAATATACTAATATATATATATATATATATATATATATATATATATATATATATATATATATATATATATATATATACATATATATATATATATATATATATATATATATATATATATATATATATATATATATATATATATATATAACTGAAAACTCACACCCCAGAAGTGACTCGAACCCATACTCCCAGGAGCAACGCAACTGGTATGTACAAGACGCCTTAAACCACTTGACCATCACGACCGGACAAAATGTGATAGCCGAGGCTATTTGAACCACCCCACCGCCGGCACTCAGATAGTAATCTTGGGCATAGCATTTTACCAAATCACCTCATTGTTTGGGGCACACGTGAGGACCACAAATGCGAACAAGCCTGAATGGTCCCCAGGACAATATGTAACTGAAAACTCACACCCCAGAAGTGACTCGAACCCACACTCCCAGGAGCAACGCAACTGGTATGTACAAGACGCCTTAATCCACTTGACCATCACGACCGGACAAAATGAGGTGATAGCCGAGGCTATCAAGCCTCGGCTATCACCTCGGCTATCACCAAAATGAGGTGATAGCCGAGGCTATCACCTCATTTTGTCCGGTCGTGATGGTCAAGTGGATTAAGGCGTCTTGTACATACAAGTTGCGTTGCTCCTGGGAGTATGGGTTCGAGTCACTTCTGGGGTGTGAGTTTTCAGTTGCATATTGTCCTGGGGACCATTCAGGCTTGTTCGCATTTGTGTTCCTCACGTGTGCCCCAAAGAATGAGGCGATTTGGTAAAATGCTATGCCCAAGATTACTATCCGAGTGCCGGCGGTAGGGTGGTTCAAATAGCCTCGGCTATCACCTCATTTTGTCCGGTCGTGATGGTCAAGTGGATTAAGGCGTCTTGTACATACCAGTTGCGTTGCTCCTGGGAGTATGGGTTCGAGTCACTGCTGGGGTGTGAGTTTTCAGTTGCATATTGTCCTGGGGACCATTCAGGCTTGTTCGCATTTGTGTTCCTCACGTGTGCCCCAAAGAATAAGGTGATTTGGTAAAATGCTATGCCCAAGATTACTATCCGAGTGCCGGCGGTGGGGTGGTTCAAATAGCCTCGGCTATCACCTCATTTTGTCCGGTCGTGATGGTCAAGTGGATTAAGGCGTCTTGTACATACCAGTTGCATTGCTCCTGGGAGTATGGGTTCGAGTCACTTCTGGGGTGTGAGTTTTCAGTTGCATATTGTCCTGGGGACCATTCAGGCTTGTTCGCATTTGTGTTCCTCACGTGTGCCCCAAAGAATGAGGTGATTTGGTAAAATGCTATGCCCAAGATTACTATCCGAGTGCCGGCGGTGGGGTGGTTCAAATAGCCTCGGCTATCACCTCACTTTGTCCGGTCGTGATGGTCAAGTGGATTAAGGCGTCTTGTACATACCAGTTGCGTTGCTCCTGGGAGTATGGGTTCGAGTCACTTCTGGGGTGTGAGTTTTCAGTTACATATTGTCCTGGGGACCATTCAGGCTTGTTCGCATTTGTGTTCCTCACGTGTGCCCCAAAGAATGAGGTGATTTGGTAAAATGCTATGCCCAAGATTACTATCCGAGTGCCGGCGGTGGGGTGGTTCAAATAGCCTCGGCTATCACCTCATTTTGTCCGGTCGTGATGGTCAAGTGGATAAAGGCGTCTTGTACATACCAGTTCCGTTGCTCCTGGGAGTATGGGTTCGAGTCACTTCTGGGGTGTGAGTTTTCAGTTGCATATTGTCCTGGGGACCATTCAGGCTTGTTCGCATTTGTGTTCCTCACGTGTGCCCCAAAGAATGAGGAGATTTGGTAAAATGCTATGCCCAAGATTACTATCCGAGTGCCGGCGGTGGGGTGGTTCAAATAGCCTCGGCTATCACCTCATTTTGTCCGGTCGTGATGGTCAAGTGGATTAAGGCGTCTTGTACATACCAGTTGCGTTGCTCCTGGGAGTATGGGTTCGAGTCACTTCTGGGGTGTGAGTTTTCAGTTGCATATTGTCCTGGGGACCATTCAGGCTTGTTCGCATTTGTGTTCCTCACGTGTGCACCAAAGAATGAGGTGATTTGGTAAAATGCTATGCCCAAGATTACTATCCGAGTGCCGGCGGTAGGGTGGTTCAAATAGCCTCAGCTATCACCTCATTTTGTCCGGTCGTGATGGTCAAGTGGATTAAGGCGTCTTGTACATACCAGTTGCGTTGCTCCTGGGAGAATGGGTTCGAGTCACTTCTGGGTTGTGAGTTTTCAGTTGCATATTGTCCTGGGGACCATTCAGGCTTGTTCGCATTTGTGTTCCTCGCGTGTGCCCCAAAGAATGAGGTGATTTGGTAAAATGCTATGCCCAAGATTACTATCCGAGTGCCGGCGGTGGGGTGGTTCAAATAGCCTCGGCTATCACCTCATTTTGTCCGGTCGTGATGGTCAAGTGGATTAAGGCGTCTTGTACATACCAGTTGCGTTGCTCCTGGGAGTATGGGTTCGAGTCACTTCTGGGGTGTGAGTTTTCAGTTGCATATTGTCCTGGGGACCATTCAGGCTTGTTCGCATTAGTGTTCCTCACGTGTGCCCCAAAGAATGAGGTGATTTGGTAAAATGCTATGCCCAAGATTACTATCCGAGTGCCGGCGGTGGGGTGGTTCAAATAGCCTCGGCTATCACCTCATTTTGTCCGGTCGTGATGGTCAAGTGGATTAAGGCGTCTTGTACATACCAGTTGCGTTGCTCCTGGGAGTATGGGTTCGAGTCACTTCTGGGGTGTGAGTTTTCAATTGCATATTGTCCTGGGGACCATTCAGGCTTGTTCGCATTTGTGTTCCTCACGTGTGCCCCAAAGAATGAGGTGATTTGGTAAAATGTTATGCCCAAGATTACTATCCGAGTGCCGGCGGTGGGGTGGTTCAAATAGCCTCGGCTATCACCTCATTTTGTCCGGTCGTGATGGTCAAGTGGATTAAGGCGTCTTGTACATACCAGTTGCGTTGCTCCTGGGAGAATGGGTTCGAGTCACTTCTTGGGTGTGAGTTTTCAGTTGCATATTGTCCTGGGGACCATTCAGGCTTGTTCGCATTTGTGTTCCTCACATGTGCCCCAAAGAATGAGGTGATTTGGTAAAATGCTATGCCCAAGATTACTATCCGAGTGCCGGCGGTGGGGTGGTTCAAATAGCCTCGGCTATCACCTCATTTTGTCCGGTCGTGATGGTCAAGTGGATTAAGGCGTCTTGTACATACCAGTTGCGTTTATCCTGGGAGTATGGGTTCGAGTCACTTCTGGGGTGTGAGTTTTCAGTTGCATATTTTCCTGGGGACCATTCAGGCTTGTTCGCATTTGTGTTCCTCACGTGTGCCCCAAAGAATGAGGTGATTTGGTAAAATGCTATGCCCAAGATTACTATCCGAGTGCCGGTGGTGGGGTGGTTCAAATAGCCTCGGCTATCACCTCATTTTGTCCGGTCGTGATGGTCAAGTGGATTAAGGCGTCTTGTACATACCAGTTGCGTTGCTCCTGGGAGTATGGGTTTCGAGTCACTTCTGGGGTGTGAGTTTTCAGTTGCATATTGTCCTGGGGACCATTCAGGCTTGTTCGCATTTGTGTTCTTTACGTGTGCCCCAAAGAATGAGGTGATTTGGTAAAATGCTATGCCCAAGATTACTATCCGAGTGCCGGCGGTGGGGTGGTTCAAATAGGATCGGCTATCACCTCATTTTGTCCGGTCGTGATGGTCCAGTGGATTAAGGCGTCTTGTACATACCAGTTGCGTTTCTCCTGGGAGTATGGGTTCGAGTCACTTCTGGGGTGTGAGTTTTCAGTTGCGTATTGTCCTGGGGACCATTCAGGCTTGTTCGCATTTGTGTTCCTCACGTGTGCCCCAAAGAATGAGGTGATTTGGTAAAATGCTATGCCCAAGATTACTATCCGAGTGCCGGCGGTGGGGTGGTTCAAATAGCCTCGGCTATCACCTCATTTTGTCCGGTCGTGATGGTCAAGTGGATTAAGGCGTCTTGTACATACCAGTTGCGTTGCTCCTGGGAGAATGGGTTCGAGTCACTTCTGGGGTGTGAGTTTTCAGTTGCATATTGTCCTGGGGACCATTCAGGCTTGTTCGCATTTGTGTTCCTCACGTGTGCCCCAAAGAATGAGGTGATTTGGTAAAATGCTATGCCCAAGATTACTATCCGAGTGCTGGCGGTGGGGTGGTTCAAATAGCCTCGGCTATCACCTCATTTTTTCCGGTCGTGATGGTCAAGTGGATTAAGGCGTCTTGTACATACCAGTTGCGTTGCTCCTGGGAGTATGGGTTCGAGTCACTTCTGGGGTGTGAGTTTTCAGTTGCATATTTTCCTGGGGACCATTCAGGCTTGTTCGCATTTGTGTTCCTCACGTGTGCCCCAAAGAATGAGGTGATTTGGTAAAATGCTATGCCCAAGATTACTATCCGAGTGCCGGCGGTGGGGTGGTTCAAATAGCCTCGGCTATCACCTCATTTTGTCCGGTCGTGATGGTCAAGTGGATTAAGGCGTCTTGTACATACCAGTTGCGTTGCTCCTGGGAGTATGGGTTTCGAGTCACTTCTGGGGTGTGAGTTTTCAGTTGCATATTGTCCTGGGGACCATTCAGGCTTGTTCACATTTGTGTTCCTCACGTGTGCCCCAAAGAATGAGGTGATTTGGTAAAATGCTATGCCCAAGATTACTATCCGAGTGCCGGCGGTGGGGTGGTTCAAATAGCCTCGGCTATCACCTCATTTTGTCCGGTCGTGATGGTCAAGTGGATTAAGGCGTCTTGTACATACCAGTTGCGTTGCTCCTGGGAGAATGGGTTCGAGTCACTTCTGGGGTGTGAGTTTTCAGTTGCATATTGTCCTGGGGACCATTCAGGCTTGTTCGCATTTGTGTTCCTCACATGTGCCCCAAAGAATGAGGTGATTTGGTAAAATGCTATGTCCAAGATTACTATCCGAGTGCCGGCGGTGGGGTGGTTCAAATAGCCTCGGCTATCACCTCATTTTGTCCGGTCATGATGGTCAAGTGGATTAAGGCGTCTTGTACATACCAGTTGCGTTGCTCCTGGGAGTATGGGTTCGAGTCACTGCTGGGGTGTGAGTTTTCAGTTGCATATTGTCCTGGGGACCATTCAGGCTTGTTCAGCATTTGTGTTCCTCACGTGTGCCCCAAAGAATAAGGTGATTTGGTAAAATGCTATGCCCAAGATTACTATCCGAGTGCCGGCGATGGGGTGGTTCAAATAGCCTCGGCTATCACCTCATTTTGTCCGGTCGTGATGGTCAAGTGGATTAAGGCGTCTTGTACATACCAGTTGCCTTGCTCCTGGGAGTATGGGTTCGAGTCACTTCTGGGGTGTGAGTTTTCAGTTGCATATTGTCCTGGGGACCATTCAGGCTTGTTCGCATTTGTGTTCCTCACGTGTGCCCCAAAGAATGAGGTGATTTGGTAAAATGCTATGCCCAAGATTACTATCTGAGTGCTGGCGGTGGGGTGGTTCAAATAGCCTCGGCTATCACCTCATTTTGTCCGGTCGTGATGGTCAAGTGGATTAAGGCGTCTTGTACATACCAGTTGCGTTTCTCCTGGGAGTATGGGTTCGAGTCACTTCTGGGGTGTGAGTTTTCAGTTGCATATTTTCCTGGGGACCATTCAGGCTTGTTCGCATTTGTGTTCCTCACGTGTGCCCCAAAGAATGAGGTGATTTGGTAAAATGCTATGCCCAAGATTACTATCCGAGTGCCGGCGGTGGGGTGGTTCAAATAGCCTCGGCTATCACCTCATTTTGTCCGGTCGTGATGGTCAAGTGGATTAAGGCGTCTTGTACATACCAGTTGCGTTGCTCCTGGGAGTATGGGTTCGAGTCACTTCTGGGGTGTGAGTTTTCAGTTGCATATTGTCCTGGGGACCATTCAGGCTTGTTCGCATTTGTGTTCCTCACGTGTGCCCCAAAGAATGAGGTGATTTGGTAAAATGCTATGCCCAAGATTACTATCCGAGTGCCGGCGGTGGGGTGGTTCAAATAGCCTCGGCTATCACCTCATTTTGTCCGGTCGTGATGGTCAAGTGGATTAAGGCGTCTTGTACATACCAGTTGCGTTGCTCCTGGGAGTATGGGTTCGAGTAACTTCTGGGGTGTGAGTTTTCAGTTGCATATTGTCCTGGGGACCATTCAGGCTTGTTCGCATTTGTGTTCCTCACGTGTGCCCCAAAGAATGAGGTGATTTGGTAAAATGCTATGCCCAAGATTACTATCCGAGTGCCGGCGGTGGGGTGGTTCAAATAGCCTCGGCTATCACCTCATTTTGTCCGGTCGTGATGGTCAAGTGGATTAAGGCGTCTTGTACATACCAGTTGCGTTGCTCCTGGGAGAATGGGTTCGAGTCACTTCTGGGGTGTGAGTTTTCAGTTGCATATTGTCCTGGGGACCATTCAGGCTTGTTCGCATTTGTGTTCCTCACATGTGCCCCAAAGAATGAGGTGATTTGGTAAAATGCTATGCCCAAGATTACTATCCGAGTGCCGGCGGTGGGGTGGTTCAAATAGCCTCGGCAATCACCTCATTTTGTCTGGTCGTGATGGTCAAGTGGATTAAGGCGTCTTGTACATACCAGTTGCGTTGCTCCTGGGAGTATGGGTTCGAGTCACTTCTGGGGTGTGAGTTTTCAGTTGCATATTGTCCTGGGGACCATTCAGGCTTGTTCGCATTTGTGTTCCTCACGTGTGCCCCAAAGAATAAGGTGATTTGGTAAAATGCTATGCCCAAGATTACTATCCGAGTGCCGGCGGTGGGGTGGTTCAAATAGCCTCGGCTATCACCTCATTTTGTCCGGTCGTGATGGTCAAGTGGATTAAGGCGTCTTGTACATACCAGTTGCGTTGCTCCTGGGAGTATGGGTTCGAGTCACTTCTGGGGTGTGAGTTTTCAGTTGCATATTGTCCTGGGGACCATTCAGGCTTGTTCGCATTTGTGTTCCTCGCGTGTGCCCCAAAGAATGAGGTGATTTGGTAAAATGCTATGCCCAAGATTACTATCCGAGTGCCGGCGGTGGGGTGGTTCAAATAGCCTCGGCTATCACCTCATTTTGTCCGGTCGTGATGGTCAAGTGGATTAAGGCGTCTTGTACATACCAGTTGCGTTGCTCCTGGGAGTATGGGTTCGAGTCACTTCTGGGGTGTGAGTTTTCAGTTGCATATTGTCCTGGGGACCATTCAGGCTTGTTCGCATTTGTGTTCCTCACGTGTGCCCCAAAGAATGAGGTGATTTGGTAAAATGCTATGCCCAAGATTACTATCCGAGTGCCGGCGGTGGGGTGGTTCAAATAGCCTCGGCTATCACCTCATTTTGTCCGGTCGTGATGGTCAAGTGGATTAAGGCGTCTTGTACATACCAGTTGCGTTGCTCCTGGGAGTATGGGTTCGAGTCACTTCTGGGGTGTGAGTTTTCAATTGCATATTGTCCTGGGGACCATTCAGGCTTGTTCGCATTTGTGTTCCTCACGTGTGCCCCAAAGAATGAGGTGATTTGGTAAAATGCTATGCCCAAGATTACTATCCGAGTGCCGGCGGTGGGGTGGTTCAAATAGCCTCGGCTATCACCTCATTTTGTCCGGTCGTGATGGTCAAGTGGATTAAGGCGTCTTG
Organism: Procambarus clarkii; assembly: GCF_040958095.1. NCBI lineage: Eukaryota > Metazoa > Arthropoda > Malacostraca > Decapoda > Cambaridae > Procambarus > Procambarus clarkii. The sequence goes on along the minus strand of NC_091186.1, from coordinate 36,658,413 downwards.
TACATACCAGTTGCGTTGCTCCTGGGAGAATGGGTTCGAGTCACTTCTTGGGTGTGAGTTTTCAGTTGCATATTGTCCTGGGGACCATTCAGGCTTGTTCGCATTTGTGTTCCTCACATGTGCCCCAAAGAATGAGGTGATTTGGTAAAATGCTATGCCCAAGATTACTATCCGAGTGCCGGCGGTGGGGTGGTTCAAATAGCCTCGGCTATCACCTCATTTTGTCCGGTCGTGATGGTCAAGTGGATTAAGGCGTCTTGTACATACCAGTTGCGTTTATCCTGGGAGTATGGGTTCGAGTCACTTCTGGGGTGTGAGTTTTCAGTTGCATATTTTCCTGGGGACCATTCAGGCTTGTTCACATTTGTGTTCCTCACGTGTGCCCCAAAGAATGAGGTGATTTGGTAAAATGCTATGCCCAAGATTACTATCCGAGTGCCGGTGGTGGGGTGGTTCAAATAGCCTCGGCTATCACCTCATTTTGTCCGGTCGTGATGGTCAAGTGGATTAAGGCGTCTTGTACATACCAGTTGCGTTGCTCCTGGGAGTATGGGTTTCGAGTCACTTCTGGGGTGTGAGTTTTCAGTTGCATATTGTCCTGGGGACCATTCAGGCTTGTTCGCATTTGTGTTCTTTACGTGTGCCCCAAAGAATGAGGTGATTTGGTAAAATGCTATGCCCAAGATTACTATCCGAGTGCCGGCGGTGGGGTGGTTCAAATAGCCTCGGCTATCACCTCATTTTGTCCGGTCGTGATGGTCCAGTGGATTAAGGCGTCTTGTACATACCAGTTGCGTTTCTCCTGGGAGTATGGGTTCGAGTCACTTCTGGGGTGTGAGTTTTCAGTTGCATATTGTCCTGGGGACCATTCAGGCTTGTTCGCATTTGTGTTCTTTACGTGTGCCCCAAAGAATGAGGTGATTTGGTAAAATGCTATGCCCAAGATTACTATCCGAGTGCCGGCGGTGGGGTGGTTCAAATAGCCTCGGCTATCACCTCATTTTGTCCGGTCGTGATGGTCCAGTGGATTAAGGCGTCTTGTACATACCAGTTGCGTTTCTCCTGGGAGTATGGGTTCGAGTCACTTCTGGGGTGTGAGTTTTCAGTTGCATATTGTCCTGGGGACCATTCAGGCTTGTTCGCATTTGTGTTCCTCACGTGTGCCCCAAAGAATGAGGTGATTTGGTAAAATGCTATGCCCAAGATTACTATCCGAGTGCCGGCGGTGGGGTGGTTCAAATAGCCTCGGCTATCACCTCATTTTGTCCGGTCGTGATGGTCAAGTGGATTAAGGCGTCTTGTACATACCAGTTGCGTTGCTCCTGGGAGAATGGGTTCGAGTCACTTCTGGGGTGTGAGTTTTCAGTTGCATATTGTCCTGGGGACCATTCAGGCTTGTTCGCATTTGTGTTCCTCACGTGTGCCCCAAAGAATGAGGTGATTTGGTAAAATGCTATGCCCAAGATTACTATCCGAGTGCCGGCGGTGGGGTGGTTCAAATAGCCTCGGCTATCACCTCATTTTTTCCGGTCGTGATGGTCAAGTGGATTAAGGCGTCTTGTACATACCAGTTGCGTTGCTCCTGGGAGTATGGGTTCGAGTCACTTCTGGGGTGTGAGTTTTCAGTTGCATATTTTCCTAGGGACCATTCAGGCTTGTTCGCATTTGTGTTCCTCACGTGTGCCCCAAAGAATGAGGTGATTTGGTAAAATGCTATGCCCAAGATTACTATCCGAGTGCTGGCGGTGGGGTGGTTCAAATAGCCTCGGCTATCACGTCATTTTGTCCGGTCGTGATGGTCAAGTGGATTAAGGCGTCTTGTACATACCAGTTGCGTTGCTCCTGGGAGTATGGGTTTCGAGTCACTTCTGGGGTGTGAGTTTTCAGTTGCATATTGTCCTGGGGACCATTCAGGCTTGTTCACATTTGTGTTCCTCACGTGTGCCCCAAAGAATGAGGTGATTTGGTAAAATGCTATGCCCAAGATTACTATCCGAGTGCCGGCGGTGGGGTGGTTCAAATAGCCTCGGCTATCACCTCATTTTGTCCGGTCGTGATGGTCAAGTGGATTAAGGCGTCTTGTACATACCAGTTGCGTTGCTCCTGGGAGAATGGGTTCGAGTCACTTCTGGGGTGTGAGTTTTCAGTTGCATATTGTCCTGGGGACCATTCAGGCTTGTTCGCATTTGTGTTCCTCACATGTGCCCCAAAGAATGAGGTGATTTGGTAAAATGCTATGTCCAAGATTACTATCCGAGTGCCGGCGGTGGGGTGGTTCAAATAGCCTCGGCTATCACCTCATTTTGTCCGGTCATGATGGTCAAGTGGATTAAGGCGTCTTGTACATACCAGTTGCGTTGCTCCTGGGAGTATGGGTTCGAGTCACTGCTGGGGTGTGAGTTTTCAGTTGCATATTGTCCTGGGGACCATTCAGGCTTGTTCGCATTTGTGTTCCTCACGTGTGCCCCAAAGAATAAGGTGATTTGGTAAAATGCTATGCCCAAGATTACTATCCGAGTGCCGGCGATGGGGTGGTTCAAATAGCCTCGGCTATCACCTCATTTTGTCCGGTCGTGATGGTCAAGTGGATTAAGGCGTCTTGTACATACCAGTTGCCTTGCTCCTGGGAGTATGGGTTCGAGTCACTTCTGGGGTGTGAGTTTTCAGTTGCATATTGTCCTGGGGACCATTCAGGCTTGTTCGCATTGTGTTCCTCACGTGTGCCCCAAAGAATGAGGTGATTTGGTAAAATGCTATGCCCAAGATTACTATCTGAGTGCTGGCGGTGGGGTGGTTCAAATAGCCTCGGCTATCACCTCATTTTGTCCGGTCGTGATGGTCAAGTGGATTAAGGCGTCTTGTACATACCAGTTGCGTTTCTCCTGGGAGTATGGGTTCGAGTCACTTCTGGGGTGTGAGTTTTCAGTTGCATATTTTCCTGGGGACCATTCAGGCTTGTTCGCATTTGTGTTCCTCACGTGTGCCCCAAAGAATGAGGTGATTTGGTAAAATGCTATGCCCAAGATTACTATCCGAGTGCCGGCGGTGGGGTGGTTCAAATAGCCTCGGCTATCACCTCATTTTGTCCGGTCGTGATGGTCAAGTGGATTAAGGCGTCTTGTACATACCAGTTGCGTTGCTCCTGGGAGTATGGGTTCGAGTCACTTCTGGGGTGTGAGTTTTCAGTTGCATATTGTCCTGGGGACCATTCAGGCTTGTTCGCATTTGTGTTCCTCACGTGTGCCCCAAAGAATGAGGTGATTTGGTAAAATGCTATGCCCAAGATTACTATCCGAGTGCCGGCGGTGGGGTGGTTCAAATAGCCTCGGCTATCACCTCATTTTGTCCGGTCGTGATGGTCAAGTGGATTAAGGCGTCTTGTACATACCAGTTGCGTTGCTCCTGGGAGTATAGGTTCGAGTCACTTCTGGGGTGTGAGTTTTCAGTTGCATATTGTCCTGGGGACCATTCAGGCTTGTTCGCATTTGTGTTCCTCACGTGTGCCCCAAAGAATGAGGTGATTTGGTAAAATGCTATGCCCAAGATTACTATCCGAGTGCCGGCGGTGGGGTGGTTCAAATAGCCTCGGCTATCACCTCATTTTGTCCGGTCGTGATGGTCAAGTGGATTAAGGCGTCTTGTACATACCAGTTGCGTTGCTCCTGGGAGAATGGGTTCGAGTCACTTCTGGGGTGTGAGTTTTCAGTTGCATATTGTCCTGGGGACCATTCAGGCTTGTTCGCATTTGTGTTCCTCACATGTGCCCCAAAGAATGAGGTGATTTGGTAAAATGCTATGCCCAAGATTACTATCCGAGTGCCGGCGGTGGGGTGGTTCAAATAGCCTCGGCTATCACCTCATTTTGTCTGGTCGTGATGGTCAAGTGGATTAAGGCGTCTTGTACATACCAGTTGCGTTGCTCCTGGGAGTATGGGTTCGAGTCACTTCTGGGGTGTGAGTTTTCAGTTGCATATTGTCCTGGGGACTATTCAGGCTTGTTCGCATTTGTGTTCCTCACGTGTGCCCCAAAGAATGAGGTGATTTGGTAAAATGCTATGCCCAAGATTACTATCCGAGTGCCGGCGGTGGGGTGGTTCAAATAGCCTCGGCTATCACCTCATTTTGTCCGGTCGTGATGGTCAAGTGGATTAAGGCGTCTTGTACATACCAGTTGCGTTGCTCCTGGGAGTATGGGTTCGAATCACTTGTGGGGTGTGAGTTTTCAGTTGCATATTGTCCTGGGGACCATTCAGGCTTGTTCGCATTTGTGTTCCTCACGTGTGTCCCAAAGAATGAGGTGATTTGATAAAATGCTATGCCCAAGATTACTATCCGAGTGCCGGCGGTGGGGTGGTTCAAATAGCCTCGGCTATCACTTCATTTTGTCCGGTCGTGATGGTCAAGTGGATTAAGGCGTCTTGTACATACCAGTTGCGTTGCTCCTGGGAGAATGGGTTCGAGTCACTGCTGGGGTGTGAGCTTTCAGTTGCATATTGTCCTGGGGACCATTCAGGCTTGTTCGCATTTGTGTTCCTCACGTGTGCCCCAAAGAATAAGGTGATTTGGTAAAATGCTATGCCCAAGATTACTATCCGAGTGCCGGCGGTGGGGTGGTTCAAATAGCCTCGGCTATCACCTCATTTTGTCCGGTCGTGATGGTCAAGTGGATTAAGGCGTCTTGTACATACCAGTTGCGTTGCTCCTGGGAGTATGGGTTCGAGTCACTTCTGGGGTGTGAGTTTTCAGTTGCATATTGTCCTGGGGACCATTCAGGCTTGTTCGCATTTGTGTTCCTCGCGTGTGCCCCAAAGAATGAGGTGATTTGGTAAAATGCTATGCCCAAGATTACTATCCGAGTGCCGGCGGTGGGGTGGTTCAAATAGCCTCGGCTATCACCTCATTTTGTCCGGTCGTGATGGTCAAGTGGATTAAGGCGTCTTGTACATACCAGTTGCGTTGCTCCTGGGAGTATGGGTTCGAGTCACTTCTGGGGTGTGAGTTTTCAGTTGCATATTGTCCTGGGGACCATTCAGGCTTGTTCGCATTTGTGTTCCTCACGTGTGCCCCAAAGAATGAGGTGATTTGGTAAAATGCTATGCCCAAGATTACTATCCGAGTGCCGGCGGTGGGGTGGTTCAAATAGCCTCGGCTATCACCTCATTTTGTCCGGTCGTGATGGTCAAGTGGATTAAGGCGTCTTGTACATACCAGTTGCGTTGCTCCTGGGAGTAATGGTTCGAGTCACTTCTGGGGTGTGAGTTTTCAGTTGCATATTGTCCTGGGGACCATTCAGGCTTGTTCGCATTTGTGTTCCTCACGTGTGCCCCAAAGAATGAGGTGATTTGGTAAAATGCTATGCCCAAGATTACTATCCGAGTGCCGGCGGTGGGGTGGTTCAAATAGCCTCGGCTATCACCTCATTTTGTCCGGTCGTGATGGTCAAGTGGATTAAGGCGTCTTGTACATACCAGTTGCGTTTATCCTGGGAGTATGGGTTCCAGTCACTTCTGGGGTGTGAGTTTTCAGTTGCATATTTTCCTGGGGACCATTCAGGCTTGTTCGCATTTGTGTTCCTCACGTGTGCCCCAAAGAATGAGGTGATTTGGTAAAATGCTATGCCCAAGATTACTATCCGAGTGCCGGTGGTGGGGTGGTTCAAATAGCCTCGGCTATCACCTCATTTTGTCCGGTCGTGATGGTCAAGTGGATTAAGGCGTCTTGTACATACCAGTTGCGTTGCTCCTGGGAGTATGGGTTTCGAGTCACTTCTGGGGTGTGAGTTTTCAGTTGCATATTGTCCTGGGGACCATTCAGGCTTGTTCGCATTTGTGTTCTTTACGTGTGCCCCAAAGAATGAGGTGATTTGGTAAAATGCTATGCCCAAGATTACTATCCGAGTGCCGGCGGTGGGGTGGTTCAAATAGCCTCGGCTATCACCTCATTTTGTCCGGTCGTGATGGTCCAGTGGATTAAGGCGTCTTGTACATACCAGTTGCGTTTCTCCTGGGAGTATGGGTTCGAGTCACTTCTGGGGTGTGAGTTTTCAGTTGCATATTGTCCTGGGGACCATTCAGGCTTGTTCGCATTTGTGTTCCTCACGTGTGCCCCAAAGAATGAGGTGATTTGGTAAAATGCTATGCCCAAGATTACTATCCGAGTGCCGGCGGTGGGGTGGTTCAAATAGCCTCGGCTATCACCTCATTTTGTCCGGTCGTGATGGTCAAGTGGATTAAGGCGTCTTGTACATACCAGTTGCGTTGCTCCTGGGAGAATGGGTTCGAGTCACTTCTGGGGTGTGAGTTTTCAGTTGCATATTGTCCTGGGGACCATTCAGGCTTGTTCGCATTTGTGTTCCTCACGTGTGCCCCAAAGAATGAGGTGATTTGGTAAAATGCTATGCCCAAGATTACTATCCGAGTGCCGGCGGTGGGGTGGTTCAAATAGCCTCGGCTATCACCTCATTTTTTCCGGTCGTGATGGTCAAGTGGATTAAGGCGTCTTGTACATACCAGTTGTGTTGCTCCTGGGAGTATGGGTTCGAGTCACTTCTGGGGTGTGAGTTTTCAGTTGCATATTTTCCTGGGGACCATTCAGGCTTGTTCGCATTTGTGTTCCTCACGTGTGCCCCAAAGAATGAGGTGATTTGGTAAAATGCTATGCCCAAGATTACTATCCGAGTGCCGGCGGTGGGGTGGTTCAAATAGCCTCGGCTATCACCTCATTTTGTCCGGTCGTGATGGTCAAGTGGATTAAGGCGTCTTGTACATACCAGTTGCGTTGCTCCTGGGAGTATGGGTTTCGAGTCACTTCTGGGGTGTGAGTTTTCAGTTGCATATTGTCCT
>NC_091186.1:36638326-36651071 GCF_040958095.1 Procambarus clarkii | reverse complement strand
ACCAACCCCCTGCCAGTAGAGGGGGGCTGGAGCTACAGGTCAACACCAACCCCTGCCAGTAGAGGGGCTGGAGCTACAGGTACAGCACCAACCCCCTGCCAGTAGAGGGGGCTGAGCTACAGGTACAGCACCAACCCCCTGCCAGTAGAGGGGGGCTGGAGCTACAGTCAGCACCAACCCCCTGCCAGTAGAAGGGGGCTGGAGCTACAGATCCAGCACCATCCCCCTGCCAGTAGAGGGGGCTGGAGCTACAGGTCCAGCACCAACCCCCTGCCAGTAGAGGGGGGCTGGAGCTACAGGTCCAGCACCAACCCCCTGCCAGTAGAGGGAAGGCTGGAGCTACAGGTCCAGGGCCAACCTCCTGCCAGTAGAGGGGGGCTAGAGCTATAGGTCCAGCACCAACCCCCTGCCAGTAGAGGGAAGGCTGGAGCTACAGGTCCAGGGCCAACCTCCTGCCAGTAGAGGGGGGCTAGAGCTATAGGTCCAGCACCAACCCCCTGCCAGTAGAGGGAAGGCTGGAGCTACAGGTCCAGCACCACCCCCCCCCCCCTGCCAATAGAGGGTGGCTGGAGCTACAGGTACAGCACCAACCCCCTGCCAGTAGAGGGTGGCTGGAGCTACAGGTACAGCACCAACCCCCTGCCAGTAGAGGGGGGCTGGAGCTACAGGTCCAGCACCAACCCCCTGCCAGTAGAGGGGAGCTGGAGCTACAGGTACAGCACCAACCCCCTGCCAGTAGAGGGTGGCTGAAGCTACAGGTACAAACACCAACCCCCTGCCAGTAGAGGGGGGCTGGAGCTGCAAGTTCAACACCAACCCCCTGCCAGTAGAGGGGGCTGGAGCTTCAGGTAAAGCACCAACCCCCTGCCAGTAGAGGGGGGCTGGAGCTACAGATCCAGCACCATCCCCCTGCCAGTAGGAGGGGGGCTGCAGCTACAGGTCCAGCACCAACCCCCTGCCAGTAAGTAGAGGGGGGCTGGAGCTACAAGATCCAGCACCCATCCCCCTGCCAGTAGAGGGGGGCTGGAGCTACAGGTCCAGCACCAACCCCCTGCCAGTAGAGGGGGGCTGGAGATACAGATCCAGCACCATCCCCCTGCCAGTAGAGGGGGGCTGGAGCTACAGGTCCAGCACCAACCCCCTGCCAGTAGAGGAGGGCTGAAGCTACTGGTCCAGCACGAAACCGCTGCCAGTAGAGGGGGGGCTGGAGCTACAGGTCCAGCACCAACCCCCCCCCCCCATCCTGCCAGTAGAGGGGGCTGGAGCTACAGATCCCACACCAACCCCCTGCCAGTAGAGGAGGGCTGGAGCTACAGGTCCAGCACCAACCCCCCCCCCCATCCTGCCAGTAGAGGGGGCTGGAGCTACAGATTCCCACACCAACCCCCTGCCAGTAGAGGGGGGCTGGAGCTACAGGTCCAGCACCAACCCCCTGCCAACAGAGCAGGGCTGGAGCTACAAGTCCAACACCAACCCCTGCTAGTAGAGGGGGGCTAGAGCTACAGGTCCAGCACCAACCCCCTGCCAGTAGAGGGGGCTAGAGCTGCAAGTCCAACGCCAACCCCCTGCCAGTAGAGGAGGGCTGAAGCTACAGGTCCAGCACCACCCCCCCCCTGCCAATAGAGGGGGGCTGGAGCTACAGATCCAGCACCAACCCCCTGCCAGTAGAGGGGGGCTGGAGCTACAGGTCCAGCACCAACCCCCTGCCAACAGAGCAGGGCTGGAGCTACAAGTCCAACACCAACCCCCTGCTAGTAGAGGGGGCTAGAGCTACAGGTCCAGCACCAACCCCCTGCCTGTAGAGGGGGCTAGAGCTGCAAGTCCAACACCAACCCCCTGCCAGTAGAGGAGGGCTGGAGCTACAGGTCCAGCACCACCCCCCTGCCAGTAGAGGGGGGCTGGAGCTACAGGTCCAGCACCAACCCCCTGCCAGTAGAAGGGGGCTGGAGCTACAGGTCCAGCACCATCCCCCTGCCAATAGAGGGGGGTTGGAGTTACAGGTTCAGGACCATCCCCCCTGCCTGTAAAAGTCGCGGCTAGAGTTACAGGTCCAGCATCAACCCCTGCCAGTAGAGGGGGGCTGTTGCTACAGATTCAGGGCCAACCCCCTGCCAGTAGAGGGGGGCTGGGGCTACAGGTCCAGGACCAATCCCCTGCCAGTAGAGGAAGGCTGGAGCTAAAGGTCCAGCACCAACCCCCTGCCAGTAGAAGGCAGAGTGGAGCTACAGATCCAGGGCCAACCCCCTGGCTATAGAGGATGGCTGGAGCTACAGGTCCATCTCCAACCCCCTGCCAGTAGAGGTGGGGGGGGCCTAGAGCTTCAGGTCAAGCAGGAACCCCCTGCCTGGAGAGGGGCCTGGAGCTACAGGTCCAGCACCAACCCCCTGCCAGTAGAGAGGGGGCTTGAATTATAGGTCCAGCATCAACCCCCTGCCAGTAGAGGGGGGCTGGAGCTACAGGTCCAGCACCATCCCCCTGCCAGTAGAGGAGGCTGGAGCTGCAGGTCAAGCACCAACCCCCTGCCAGTAGAGGGGGGGGGCTGGAGCTACAGGTCCAGCACCAACCCCTGCCAGTAGAGGGGGCTGGATCTACAGGTCGAGCATCAACCCCCTGCCAGTAGAGGGGGCTGGAGCTACAGGTCCAGCACCAACTCTCTGTTAGTAGAGGGGGGCTGGATCTACAGGTCCAGCACCAACCTCCTGCCAGTAGAGGGGGGCTGGATCTACAGGTCCAGCACCAACCCCCTGCCAGTAGAGGGGGCCTGGAGCTACAGGTTCAGCACCAACCCCCTGCCAGTAGAGGGGGGCTGGAGCTACAGGTCCAGCACCATGCCCCTGCCAGTAGAGGGGGGTTGGAGTTACAGGTTCAGGACCTACCCCACCCTGCCCGTAGAGGGGGCTGCAGCTACAGGTCCAGCACCAAGCCCCTGCCAGTAAAAGGCGGGGCTAGAGCTACAGGTCCAGCATCAACCCCCTGCCAGTAGAGGGGGCTGGAGCTACAGATTCAGGGCCAACCCCCTGCCAGTAGAGGGGGTCTGGAGCTACAGGTCCAGGACCAATCCCCTGCCAGTAGAGGCCGGAGTGGAGCTACAGATTCAGGGCCAACCCCCTGGCTATAGAGGATGGCTGGAGCTACAGGTCCATCTCCAAACCCCTGCCAGTAGAGGTGGGGTGGGGGGCCTAGATCTTCAGGTCTAGCAGGAACCCCCTGCCTGGAGCTACAGGTCCAGCACCTACCCCCTGCCAGTAGAGAGGGGGCTTGAGCTATAGGTCCAGCATCAACCCTCTGCCAGTAGAGGGGGGCTGGAGCTACAGGTCCAGCACCAACCCCCTGCCAGTAGAGGAGACTGGAGCTGCAGGTCAAGCACCAACCCCCTGCCAGTAGAGGGGGGGGGGGCTGGAGCTACAGGTCCAGCACCAACCCCCCTGCCAGTAGAGGGGGGGGGGGCTGCAACTACATGTCCACCACCAACCCCCTGCCAGTAGAGGGGGGGCTGGAGCTACAGGTTCAGCACCAACCGCTTGCCAGAAGAGGGAGGGGGGGGGGGCTGGACCTACAGGTCCAGGACCAACCGCCCCCTGCCAGTAGAGGGGGCTGGAGCTACAGGTCCATCATCAATCCCCTGCTAGTACAGGGTTGCTGGAGGTCCATGACCAACCTCCTGCCAGTAGAGGGGGCTGGATCTACAGGTCCAGCATCAACCCGGTGCCAGGAGAGGAGGGCTGGAGCTACAGGTCCAGCTTCAACCCCCTGCCAGTAGAGGTGAGGGGGACTAGAGCTACAGGTCCAGCACCAACCCCCTGCTAGTAGAGGGGGGCTTGAGCTACAGGTCCAGCACCAACCTCCTGCCAGTAGAGGGGGGCTGGAGCTACAGGTCCAGCATCAACCCCCTTGCCATTAGAGGTAGCCTGGAGCTACAGGTCCAGCACCAACCCCCTGCCAGTAGAGGGGGCTGGTGCTACAGATTCAGCACCAACCCCCTGCCAGTAGAGGGGGGCTGGAGCTACAGGTCCAGCACCAACCCCCTGCTAGTAGAGGGGGGCTGGATCTACAGGTCCAGCACCAACCCCCTGCCAGTAGAGGGGGGGAAGGAACTGCAGGTTCAGCACCAACCCCCTGCCAGTAGAAGGGGGCTGGAGTTACAGATCCAGCACCAACCCCCTGCCAGTAGAGTGGGGGGGAAGGAACTGCAGGTTCAGCACCAACCCCCTGCCAGTAGTAGGGGGCTGGAGCTACAAGTCCAGCACCATTCCCCTGCCAGTAGAGGGGGCTGGAGCTACAGGTCCAGCACCAACCCCCTGCCAGTAGAGGGGGCTGGAGCTACAGGTCCAGCATCAACCCTCTGCCGGTAGAGGGGGGCTGGAGTCTTCATTTCCAGGACCAACCCCCTGCCAGTAGAGGGGGGGCTGGCGCTACAGATCCAGGGTCAACCCCCTGCCAGTAGAAGGGAGCTGAAGCTACAGGTTCAGTACCAACCCCCTGCCAGTAGAGGGGGCTGGAGCTACAGGTCCAGCACCAATCCCCTGCCAGTAGAGGGGGGAGGCTGGAGCTACAGGTCCAGGACCAAACCCCTGCCAGTAGAGGGGGCTGCAGCTACAGATTCAGGGCCAACCCCCTGCCAATAGAGGGGAGCTAGAGCTACAGGTCCAGCACCAACCCCCTGCCAGTAGAGGGGGCTGGAGCTACAGGTCCAACACCAACCCCCTGCCAGTAGAGGAGGGCTGGAGCTACAGGTCTAGCACCAACCCCCTGCCAGTAGAGGGGGAGGGGCTGGACTTTACAGGTCCAGCACCAACTCCCTTCTAGTAGAGGGGGGCTGGAGCTACAGGTCCAGCAACAACCCCCTGCCAGTAGAGGGGCTGGAGCTACAGGTCCAGAACCAACCCCCTGCCAGTAGAGGGGGGGCTGGAGCTACAGATCCAACGCTAACCCCTTGCCAGTAGAGGGGGGCTGGAGCTACAGGTCTACCACCAACCCCCAGCCAGTAGGGAGGAGGCTGGAGCTACAGGTCCAGCATAAACCCCCTGAGAGTAGAGGGGGCTGGAACTATTGGTCCAGCACCATCCCCTTGACAGTAGGTGGTGGGGCTGGAGCTACAGGTCCAGCATAATGGGTCTGTCACTGACCACAGGTGATAATGGGGCTGACACTGCCCACTGGTGATAATGGGGCTGACTCTGCCCACTGGTGATAATGGGGCTGACCACAGGTGATAATGGGGCTGACTCTGCCCACTGGTGATAATGGGGCTGACTCTGCCCACTGGTGATAATGGGGCTGACTCTGCCCACTGGTGATAATGGGGCTGACCACAGGTGATAATGGGGCTGACGCTGACCACAGGTGATAATGGGGCTGACGCTGATCACAGGTGATAATGGGGCTGACACTGACCACAGGTGATAATGGGGCTGACACTGCCCACTGGTGATAATGGGGCTGACTCTGCCCACTGATGATAATGGGGCTGACACTGACCACAGGTGATAATGGGACTGACGCTGACCACAGGTGATAATGGGGCTGACACTGACCACAGGTGATAATGGGGCTGACACTGACCACAGGTGATAATGGGGCTGACACTGACCACAAGTGATAATGGGGCTGACTCTGCCCACTGGTGATAATGGGGCTGACACTGTCCACAGGTGATAATGGGGCTGACACTGACCACAGGTGATAATGGGGCTGACACTGACCACAGGTGATAATGGGGCTGACACTGTCCACAGGTAATAATGGGGCTGACACTGACCACATGTGATAATGGGGCTGACACTGACCACAGGTGATAATGGGGCTGACACTGTCCACAGGTTGAGGACCTCCGCAGGATGAGGGAGCCCGTCAAGAGGCTGGTGGAGGCTGGCCGGGTGTTGGCCGTCCAGGAAGACCAAGATGGCCGCCGCTCCGCCAGGATAACTCGACAAGACGGACAGCTGTACCTCCACCCACTCCTGCGTCAGCCCACGCCCGCCCACGCTCACACCCTCCAGGTTACTTTATTACACCCACTAGTCTTACTGACATTACTGATTTACTGAGTTATCATAACTAATATGATAACATTTTGTTGTACAGTTATCAGCATGATTTATTTCATTTTCTGCAGGAGAGTGAGGTTGTGGGCGTGCTGGACCCCTCCTGCACCCTGGCGTTCCTTGACCTCGGGTGGGCGGGGTCAACAAGAGGGCGGGTCACCATCCGGCTGACCCCTGACACTCCGCTGGCCAGACAGTTTGTGTTGTTGTGTACAGGCCAGCGGGGCCACACCTACCGCAACACTAAACTGCTGTGGGTGTCGGGCAAGGGTGGGCCGGGGGAGTATGTGGAGGGCGGAGACTACGAGAGTAATGATGGTGAGGGAGGAGCCCCACTGCTGCCTGACCTCCAGGGACAGTACAGGAAGTCAGGCCAGGCAGGAGCTGTGTTGTGCTGGGATGATCCGGGGAGTCCCAGGAGTGCCCAGTTCATCATCACCACCAGGGACCGCCAGGATGGTCGCCAGTGGCCAGATGTCTTCGGTGATGTGGTGAGCGGCCTGGATGTGGTGAGGGCAGCAGTCAACCACAGTGACATTACGGAGGTGACTGTGGTGGACTGTGGTGTTGTGCTGCCACTCTAGTTCACTGTACCATCACCATCACTACTGTGGTGTTGTACTGCCACTCTAGTTCACTATCACCACTACTGTGGTGTTGTGCTGCCACTCTAGTTCACTGTACCACCACTACTGTGGTGCTGTACTGCCACTCTGGTTCACTGTACCATCACCATCACTACTGTGGTGTTGTGCTGCCACTCTAGTTCACTATCACCACTACTGTGGTGTTGTGCTGCCACTCTAGTTCACTGTACCACCACTACTGTGGTGCTGTACTGCCACTCTGGTTCACTGTACCATCACCATCACTACTGTGGTGTTGTGCTGCCACTCTAGTTCACTGTACCATCACCATCACTACTGTGGTGTTGTGCTGCCACTCCAGTTCACTGTACCATCACTATCACTACTGTGGTGATGTGCTGCCACTCTAGTTCACTGTACCATCACCATCACTACTGTGGTGTTGTGCTGCCACTCTAGTTCACTGTACCAACACCATCACTACTGTGGTGTTGTGCTGCCACTCTAGTTCACTGTACCACCACCATCACTACTGTGGTGTTGTGCTGCCACTCTAGTTCACTGTACCACCACCATCACTACTGTGGTGTTGTGCTGCCACTCTAGTTCACTGTACCATCACTACTGTGGTGTTGTGTTGCCACTCTAGTTCACTGTACCTCCACCACCATCACTACTGTGGTGTTGTGCTGCCACTCTAGTTCACTGTACCATCACCATCACTACTGTGGTGTTGTACTGCCACTCTAGTTTACAGTACCATCACTACTGTGGTGTTGTGCTGCCACTCTAGTTCACTGTACCATCACTACTGTGGTGTTGTGCTACCACTCTAGTTCACTGTACCAACACCATCACTACTGTGGTGTTGTGCTGCCACTCTAGTTCACTGTACCACCACCATCACTACTGTGGTGTTGTGCTGCCACTCTAGTTCACTGTACCACCACCATCACTACTGTGGTGTTGTGCTGCCACTCTAGTTCACTGTACCATCACTATTGTGGTGTTGTGTTGCCACTCTAGTTCACTGTACCTCCACCACCATCACTACTGTGGTGTTGTGCTGCCACTCTAGTTCACTGTACCATCACCATCACTACTGTGGTGTTGTACTGCCACTCTAGTTCACAGTACCATCACTACTGTGGTGTTGTGCTGCCACTCTAGTTCACTGTACCACCACCATCACTACTGTGGTGTTGTGCTGCCACTCTAGTTCACTGTACCATCACTATTGTGGTGTTGTGTTGCCACTCTAGTTCACTGTACCTCCACCACCATCACTACTGTGGTGTTGTGCTGCCACTCTAGTTCACTGTACCATCACCATCACTACTGTGGTGTTGTACTGCCACTCTAGTTCACAGTACCATCACTACTGTGGTGTTGTGCTGCCACTCTAGTTCACTGTACCTCCACCACCATCACTACTGTGGTGTTGTGCTGCCACTCTAGTTCACTGTACCATCACCATCACTACTGTGGTGTTGTACTGCCACTCTAGTTTACAGTACCATCACTACTGTGGTGTTGTGCTGCCACTCTAGTTCACTGTACCATCACTACTGTGGTGTTGTGCTACCACTCTAGTTCACTGTACCAACACCATCACTACTGTGGTGTTGTGCTGCCACTCTAGTTCACTGTACCACCACCATCACTACTGTGGTGTTGTGCTGCCACTCTAGTTCACTGTACCACCACCATCACTACTGTGGTGTTGTGCTGCCACTCTAGTTCACTGTACCATCACTATTGTGGTGTTGTGTTGCCACTCTAGTTCACTGTACCTCCACCACCATCACTACTGTGGTGTTGTGCTGCCACTCTAGTTCACTGTACCATCACCATCACTACTGTGGTGTTGTACTGCCACTCTAGTTCACAGTACCATCACTACTGTGGTGTTGTGCTGCCACTCTAGTTCACTGTACCGCCACCATCACTACTGTGGTGTTGTGCTGCCACTCTAGTTCACTGTACCATCACTACTGTGGTGTTGTGCTACCACTCTAGTTCACTGTACCATCACCATCACTACTGTGGTGTTGTGCTGCCACTCTAGTTCACTGTACCACTACCATCACTACTGTGGTGTTGTGCTGCCACTCTAGTTCACTGTACCACTACCATCACTACTGTGGTGTTGTGCTGCCACTCTAGTTCACTGTACCATCACTACTGTGGTGTTGTGCTCCCACTCTAGTTCACTGTACCATCACTATCACCATCACTACTGTGGTGTTGTGCTGCCACTATAGTTCACTGTACCATCACTACTGTGGTGTTGTGCTGCCACTCTAGTTCACTGTACCACCACCATCACTACTGTGGTGTTGTGCTGCCACTCTAGTTCACTGTACCATCACTATCACCATCACTACTGTGGTGTTGTGCTGCCACTATAGTTCACTGTACCATCACTACTGTGGTGTTGTGCTGCCACTCTAGTTCACTGTACCACCACCATCACTACTGTGGTGTTGTACTGCCACTCTAGTTCACTGTACCATCACTATCACCATCACTACTGTGGTGTTGTGCTGCCACTATAGTTCACTGTACCATCACTACTGTGGTGTTGTGTTGCCACTCTAGTTCACTGTACCTCCACCACCATCACTACTGTGGTGTTGTGCTGCCACTCTAGTTCACTGTACCACCACCATCACTACTGTGGTGTTGTGCTGCCACTCTAGTTCACTGTACCATCACTACTGTGGTGTTGTGCTGCCACTCTAGTTCACTGTACCACCACCATCACTACAGTGGTGTTGTGCTGCCACTCTAGTTCACTGTACCACCTCCATCACAACTGTGGTGTTGTACTGCCACTCTAGTTCACTGTACCATCACTATCACTATCACTACTGTGGTGTTGTGCTGCCACTATAGTTCACTGTACCATCACTACTGTGGTGTTGTGTTGCCACTCTAGTTCACTGTACCTCCACCACCATCACTACTGTGGTGTTGTGCTGCCACTCTAGTTCACTGTACCACCACTATCACTACTGTGGTGTTGTGCTGCCACTCTAGTTCACTGTACCATCACCATCACTACTGTGGTGTTGTACTGCCACTCTAGTTCACTATCACCACTACTGTGGTGTTGTGCTGCCACTCTAGTTCACTGTACCACCACTACTGTGGTGCTGTACTGCCACTCTGGTTCACTGTACCATCACCATCACTACTGTGGTGTTGTGCTGCCACTCTAGTTCACTATCACCACTACTGTGGTGTTGTGCTGCCACTCTAGTTCACTGTACCACCACTACTGTGGTGCTGTACTGCCACTCTGGTTCACTGTACCATCACCATCACTACTGTGGTGTTGTGCTGCCACTCTAGTTCACTGTACCATCACCATCACTACTGTGGTGTTGTGCTGCCACTCCAGTTCACTGTACCATCACTATCACTACTGTGGTGATGTGCTGCCACTCTAGTTCACTGTACCATCACCATCACTACTGTGGTGTTGTGCTGCCACTCTAGTTCACTGTACCAACACCATCACTACTGTGGTGTTGTGCTGCCACTCTAGTTCACTGTACCACCACCATCACTACTGTGGTGTTGTGCTGCCACTCTAGTTCACTGTTCCACCACCATCACTACTGTGGTGTTGTGCTGCCACTCTAGTTCACTGTACCATCACTACTGTGGTGTTGTGTTGCCACTCTAGTTCACTGTACCTCCACCACCATCACTACTGTGGTGTTGTGCTGCCACTCTAGTTCACTGTACCATCACCATCACTACTGTGGTGTTGGGCTGCCACTCTAGTTCACTGTACCATCACCATCACTACTGTGGTGTAGTGCTGCCACTCTAGTTCACTGTACCACCTCCATCACTACTGTGGTGTTGTGCTGCCACTCTAGTTCACTGTACCACCACCATCACTACTGTGGTGTTGTGCTGCCACTCTAGTTCACTGTACCACCACCATCACTACTGTGGTGTTGTACTGCCACTCTAGTTCACTGTACCATCACTATCACCATCACTACTGTGGTGTTGTGCTGCCACTATAGTTCACTGTACCATCACTACTGTGGTGTTGTGTTGCCACTCTAGTTCACTGTACCTCCACCACCATCACTACTGTGGTGTTGTGCTGCCACTCTAGTTCACTGTACCACCACCATCACTACTGTGGTGTTGTGCTGCCACTCTAGTTCACTGTACCATCACTACTGTGGTGTTGTGCTGCCACTCTAGTTCACTGTACCACCACCATCACTACAGTGGTGTTGTGCTGCCACTCTAGTTCACTGTACCATCACTACAGTGGTGTTGTGCTGCCACTCTAGTTCACTGTACCACCTCCATCACAACTGTGGTGTTGTACTGCCACTCTAGTTCACTGTACCATCACTATCACCATCACTACTGTGGTGTTGTGCTGCCACTATAGTTCACTGTACCATCACTACTGTGGTGTTGTGTTGCCACTCTAGTTCACTGTACCTCCACCACCATCACTACTGTGGTGTTGTGCTGCCACTCTAGTTCACTGTACCACCACTATCACTACTGTGGTGTTGTGCTGCCACTCTAGTTCACTGTACCATCACTATCACTACTGTGGTGTTGTGCTGCCACTCTAGTTCACTGTACCATCACCATCACTACTGTGGTGTTGTGCTGCCACTCTAGTTCACTTACCATCACCATCACTATCCCTCCTGCATCACCATGGACTGCGTGTTTTGATGACAATGTAATTTAAGGACACGCCTTTATCACTATATCATCATAACTTCACTATCTTTGGTATTTATACTTTGGTATCATATGCCTGACAATCACGGCTGTATCACCATCAATGCTATATCTTCTCAGTACTGTAACCTATCATTACTGTATCACTATAGCTTCACTATCACCTCTATATATCACCATCACCTTAGTGCCCACACTTAGGGTCATATACTGACCATGTTGAGTAACAAATTGTTGGTGTCACCATATGACAGCTGTTGTCACTGTTATATCACCAACAGCTCACTATCACATAACACTGTCACTGCTACACCAACATCATTTCATTTTCACTGCATTATCACCTCACTGATATTTTTCCTCCTTACATTTATTGATATATCACTATCACTGCTACAGCACCACTACCTCACTATCACTGCTATATCACCATCATCACACCATCACTGTCATATCACTATCGCCTCACTATCACAGCTATATCACCATCACCTCACTATCACTGTCATATCATCACCTCAGTATCACTATCACACTATATTATTTTACTCTCACTGCTATATCACCATCACCTCACAATCATTCAGGTGTGTTGTGATATTACCATACTGGTCCATGGTGTGTTGTGATATTACCATACTGGACCATGGTGTGTTGTGATATTACCATACTGGTCCATGGTGTGTTGTGATATTACCATACTGGTCCATGGTGTGTTGTGATATTACCATTCTGGTCCATGGTGTGTTGTGATATTACCATACTGGACCATGGTGTGTTGTGATATTACCATACTGGACCATGGTGTGTTGTGATATTACCATACTGGTCCATGGTGTGTTGTGATATTACCATACTGGCCCATGGTATGTTGTGATATTACCATTCTGGTCCATGGTGTGTTGTGATATTACCATACTGGTCCATGGTGTGTTGTGATATTACCATACTGGCCCATGGTATGTTGTGATATTACCATACTGGACCATGGTGTGTTGTGATATTACCATACTGGACCATGGTGTGTTGTGATATTACCATACTGGTCCATGGTGTGTTGTAATATTACCATACTGGTCCATGGTGTGTTGTGATATTACCATACTGGTCCATGGTGTGTTGTGATATTACCATACTGGACCATGGTGTGTTGTGATATTACCATACTGGACCATGGTGTGTTGTGATATTACCATACTGGTCCATGGTGTGTTGTGATATTACCATACTGGTCCATGGTGTGTTGTGATATTACCATACTGGTCCATGGTGTGTTGTGATATTACCATACTGGACCATGGTGTGTTGTGATATTACCATACTGGTCCATGGTGTGTTGTGATATTACCATACTGGTCCATGGTGTGTTGTGATATT
>NC_091186.1:36575826-36635826 GCF_040958095.1 Procambarus clarkii | reverse complement strand
GGCCTATTAGGCAAATTGGGCCTTGCATAGTAAGCCGAGAAGTACGTTCTGGCTACTAGGTGCGACATATGTTTATATATATGTGTATATATATATATATATACTGTCTCCACTCGACTATCTGGACTATATGGGAAGGACCCCCAGCCGGATTATCACATGTTCCGGATAATAGTACTTTTTCACCTCGAGTCCAAAAGGGACCCTTTTTCACCTCGAGTCCAAAAGGGACCATTTCCGACAATTTTTATACCACACGCATGATTTGAATTGACACACTAATTAGTGTGTGGGGCTGGTGCATGGGTGGTTAGCTGCCTAGCTGGTAGGTTGGCAGGGAAAGTGGGTGGGCCGGCAGGTGGGTTTTGGATGAGTGGATGGCAGGTAGATGGGCTTGGTGGGTGAACAGGTTCGAGCAGGCAGGTGGGTGGGTGAGCAGGAAGGTGGGTGAATAGGTGGGTGGGTGAGCAGGCAGGTGGGTGAATAGGTGGGTGGGTGAGCAGGCAGGTGGGTGAATAGGTGGGTGGGTGAGCAGGCAGGTGGGTGAGTGGGCAAGCAGGCAGGTGGGTGGGTGCATTGACAGATGGGTAAGTGGGCGTGCAGGCATGTGGGTAAACAGGTGGGTGGGCAGGGAAGTGGGTGAACAGGTGGGTGGGTGGGTTAAGTAGGCAGGTGGGTGTGCAGGTAGGTGGGTGAACAGGTGGGTGGATGGATTGGTAGGTGAGTAAGAGGGTAAACAGGTGGGTGGGCAGGGAAGTGGGTGAACAGGTGGGTAAGTGGGCATGCAGGCAGGTGGGTGGGCAGGGAAGTGGGTAAATAGGTGGGTGGGTGAACAGGTGGGTAAATTGGTGTGCAGGCACGTGGGTAAACAGGTGGGTGGGCAGGGAAGTGGGTGAACAGGTGGGTGGGCAGGGAAGTGGGTGAACAGGTGGGTAAGTGGGCATGCAGGCAGGTGGGTGGGCAGGGAAGTGGGTGAACAGGTGGGTAAGTGGGTGTGCAGGCAGGTGGGTGAGCTGGAACAAAGACAGATGACACTGTGATCTGCCTGGTCAACCCCCTCCCCCACCTCACGCCCGCCTTCCAGTCTCCCCTCCACATGTGTTGACAGACACCTGGGTGTTGACACGCTGTACGATGACTTAACATATGCGTTCTGTTAAATCCCATTTTATTTTATTGTAAATATTTAAATGAATAAATAGCAAACCAAATACTGTACTGTACTGTTCATCTATTATAGTGTTATTTAATTAATATTTGTAACTAGCTCTCCATAGCAATAAAAAAAACAATATAATTCTTACAACACCGCCAACGCCGGTCTTCCTTCGTTAGGCTTAAGTGAGTCCCATACACACCACAATAGTTTTTCCTCCTTCCGTGACCAACTCCCTTCCTCCCTTCCTGACCAACTCCCTTCCTCCCTTCCTGACCAACTCCCTTCCTCCCTTCCTGACCAACCCACTTCCTCCCTTCCTGACCAACTCCCTTCCTCCCTTCCTGACCAACTCCCTCCCTCCCTCCCTGACCAACTCCCTTCCTCCCTCCCTCCCTGACCAACTCCCTTCCTCCCTCCCTCCCTCCCTGACCAACTCCCTTCCTCCCTCCCTGACCAACTCCCTTCCTCCCTCCCTCCCTCCCTGACCAACTCCCTTCCTCCCTTCCTGACCAACTCCCTCCCTCCCTCCCTGACCAACTCCCTTCCTCCCTCCGTCCCTGACCAACTCCCTTCCTCCCTCCGTCCCTGACCAACTCCCTTCCTCCCTCCCTCCCTCCCTGACCAACTCCCTTCCTCCCTCCCTCCCTCCCTGACCAACTCCCTTCCTCCCTCCCTGACCAACTCCCTTCCTCCCTCCCTGACCAATTCGCTTCCTCCCTGACCAACTCCCTTCCTCCCTACCTCCCTGACCAACTCCCTTCCTCCCTCCCTGACCAACTCCCTCCCTCCCTTCCTGACCAACTCCCTCCCTCCCTTCCTGACCAACTCCCTCCCTCCCTGACCAACTCCCCTCCTGACCAACTCCCTCCCTCCCTCCCTGACCAACTCCCTTCCTCCCTCCCTCCCTGACCAACTCCCTTCCTCCCTCCCTCCCTGACCAACTCCCTTCCTCCCTCCCTCCCTCCCTGACCAACTCCCTTCCTCCCTCCCTCCCTCCCTGACCAACTCCCTTCCTCCCTCCCTGACCAACTGCCTTTCTCCCTCCCTCCCTCCCTCCCTGACCAACTCTTTTCCTCCCTCCCTCCCTCCCTCCCTGACCAACTCCCTTCCTGACCAACTCCCTTCCTCCCTTCCTGACCAACTCCCTCCCTCCCTTCCTGACCAACTCCCTTCCTCCCTCCCTGACCAACTCCCTTCCTCCCTGACCAACTCCCTTCCTCCCTGACCAACTCCCTTCCTGACCAACTCCCTCCCTCCCTTCCTGACCAACTCCCTTCCTCCATCCCTGACCAACTCCCTCCCTCCGTTCCTGACCGTATTCCCCCATGTGGTCCCTCCCAACGCTCCCCCCTCTCCCGACACCACCCACCCACCCTACCCCCTCCAACACCATGGCCTTGAGCCACAGCTGTACGGGATTAATAGGTACGGCCTACCGGCTCAGATTTTTAACCGGCCAAACCGGCTTTTATCCGGCTCCCATGGACATTTTGGCCGGATATTGAGATAACTTTATCCGTTCACGATTTTGGCCGTATAAGGGCGTTTTCCGGATGTTTGAATCCCGGATAATCGCGGGGTTACAGTATATATATATATATATATATATATATATATATATATATATATATATATATATATATGTATGTATGTATGTATGTTAAATATGACCGAAAAAGTGAGATTAATAATTCTAACACCAATTTTCTCAGTTGTGTGTGTAAACTAAAGTCTTTGAAAATGTAATAAGTTATTACGAAACGCGTTCAAGTGTCGCGTCAGACTAGAAATAAAAAGGAATTTTGGAGAATTGATTTTTCCAATTACCATCAACAGTAAAAAGAAACATTAGAAATATTGAGAAAATTCGTGTTAGAATTATTAATCTCACTTTTTCGGTCATATTTAACAACATATGTTTACAAGAAAGATTGCTACAAATGTATACTTATATATTATATATATATATATATATATATATATATATATATATATATATATATATATATATATATATAATATATATATATGCGAGCAAGCCTCAATGGTCCCCAGGCATATATCCATCCGAAAACTCACACCACAGAAGTGACTCGATCCCATACTGACAGGAGCACTATGCATCTGGTGTACAGGACACCTTAACCACTCAACCATCACGACCGTTCAAAAGATGATGGTAGCCGAAGCTATTTACCCCACCTTCCCAACTGTGTCCAATGGATATATGGGACACCGATACACCAAAATAAATACATATATATATATATATATATATATATATATATATATATATATATATATATATATTGTGATGGGAAAGTGTTGGAGTGTTGATGTTCGGCAGTCCTCCAATGGCAGGTGTCAAAGCCTGGTCACACTTTAAACAAATTATAGACTGCTTGCCTGTTGTCTGTGATAAGTTAGAGGGAGGAACACGTAAAACACAAAATATGAACAATGAAACTTTAATATATTTAAACATAAATGAAAATAAAGAGAAATCTCGGGAAGTTAAATTACAGTTAAATAATAAAGAAAATGTAAAGACAATGTGAAATACAAAATACAATGTTAAAATGGTGCTGAGAATATCGGCTATGGCTGAAACCTCCCTTCGTATACGAGCTAATGAGCGAGTATGCCAGAGAGAGATGTCAACCTTAAGAGCACAAGGAATATTCTGAAGTGGGTTGCTGGTCAGGCTCAGACGTCGATTCGTGTAGAGGGCGCTGAGGTGCTGTGTGCAGGTGCGCGGCTCGCGAGTCGCCAATCAGAAGCAGGCAAGCTGGTGAAGGGTAGTTAGCTGGTTTGATGACGAGCCGGCGCGTGGAGGGTGTGTGGAGTAGGGGGATCTTGGATACGTTTTGCCTCCTGGTCAAAACGTTTTGTGCTACTGGTGACGTATCTTGAATGTAGCATCTTATACTTGTGTTTTTTGCGTAACTTAAAGTAGGGAAGAGCAGGCTCAATCTCTCTAGAAAGAGATTACCGTCACAATATATATATATATATATATATATATATATATATATATATATATATATATATATATATAGTTATATATATATATATATATATATATATATATATATATATATATATATATATATAGTTATATATATATATATATATATATATATATATATATATATATATATATATATATATATAGTTATATATATATATATATATATATATATATATATATATATATATATATATATATATATAGTTATATATATATATATATATATATATATATATATATATATATGCAAACAAGCCTGAATGGTCCCCAGGACTATATACAACTGAAAACTCACACCCCAGAAGTGACTCGAACCCATACTCCCACAACTGGTATGTACAGGGACGCCTTAATCCGCTTGACCATCACGACCGGACATAAGGAAGTGATAGCCGAGGCTATATGAACCACTTCCCCGCCGGCACTCGGATGGTAATCTTGGGCATAGCATTTTATCAAATCACCTCATTCTTTGGGGCACACGTGAGGAACACAAATGCAAACAAGCCTGAATGGTCCCCAGGACTATATACAACTGAAAACTCACACCCCAGAAGTGACTCGAACCCATACTCCCACAACTGGTATGTACAGGGACGCCTTAATCCGCTTGACCATCACGACCGGACATAAGGAAGTGATAGCCGAGGCTATATGAACCACTTCCCCGCCGGCACTCGGATGGTAATCTTGGGCATAGCATTTTATCAAATCACCTCATTCTTTGGGGCACACGTGAGGAACACAAATGCAAACAAGCCTGAATGGTCCCCAGGACTATATACAACTGAAAACTCACACCCCAGAAGTGACTCGAACCCATACTCCCACAACTGGTATGTACAGGGACGCCTTAATCCGCTTGACCATCACGACCGGACATAAGGAAGTGATAGCCGAGGCTATATGAACCACTTCCCCGCCGGCACTCGGATGGTAATCTTGGGCATAGCATTTTATCAAATCACCTCATTCTTTGGGGCACACGTGAGGAACACAAATGCAAACAAGCCTGAATGGTCCCCAGGACTATATACAACTGAAAACTCACACCCCAGAAGTGACTCGAACCCATACTCCCACAACTGTGCCCCAAAGAATGAGGTGATTTGATAAAATGCTATGCCCAAGATTACCATCCGAGTGCCGGCGGGGAAGTGGTTCATATAGCCTCGGCTATCACTTCCTTATGTCCGGTCGTGATGGTCAAGCGGATTAAGGCGTCCCTGTACATACCAGTTGTGGGAGTATGGGTTCGAGTCACTTCTGGGGTGTGAGTTTTCAGTTGTATATAGTCCTGGGGACCATTCAGGCTTGTTTGCATTTGTGTTCCTCACGTGTGCCCCAAAGAATGAGGTGATTTGATAAAATGCTATGCCCAAGATTACCATCCGAGTGCCGGCGGGGAAGTGGTTCATATAGCCTCGGCTATCACTTCCTTATGTCCGGTCGTGATGGTCAAGCGGATTAAGGCGTCCCTGTACATACCAGTTGTGGGAGTATGGGTTCGAGTCACTTCTGGGGTGTGAGTTTTCAGTTGTATATAGTCCTGGGGACCATTCAGGCTTGTTTGCATTTGTGTTCCTCACGTGTGCCCCAAAGAATGAGGTGATTTGATAAAATGCTATGCCCAAGATTACCATCCGAGTGCCGGCGGGGAAGTGGTTCATATAGCCTCGGCTATCACTTCCTTATGTCCGGTCGTGATGGTCAAGCGGATTAAGGCGTCCCTGTACATACCAGTTGTGGGAGTATGGGTTCGAGTCACTTCTGGGGTGTGAGTTTTCAGTTGTATATAGTCCTGGGGACCATTCAGGCTTGTTTGCATTTGTGTTCCTCACGTGTGCCCCAAAGAATGAGGTGATTTGATAAAATGCTATGCCCAAGATTACCATCCGAGTGCCGGCGGGGAAGTGGTTCATATAGCCTCGGCTATCACTTCCTTATGTCCGGTCGTGATGGTCAAGCGGATTAAGGCGTCCCTGTACATACCAGTTGTGGGAGTATGGGTTCGAGTCACTTCTGGGGTGTGAGTTTTCAGTTATATATATATATATATATATATATATATATATATATATATATATATATATAGTTATATATATATATATATATATATATATATATATATATATATATATATGCGAACAAGCCTGAATGGTCCCCAGGACATCTTGGGCATAGCATTTTACCAAGTTTTCAGTTGCATATTGTCCTGGGGACCATTCAGGCTTGTTCGCATTTGTGTTCCTCACGTGTGCCCCAAAGAATGAGGTGATTTGGTAAAATGCTATGCCCAAGATTACTATCCGAGTGCCGGCGGTGGGGTGGTTCAAATAGCCTCGGCTATCACCTCATTATGTCCGGTCGTGATGGTCAAGTGGATTAAGGCGTCTTGTACATACCAGTTGCGTTGCTCCTAGGAGTATGGGTTCGAGTCACTTCTGGGGTGTGAGTTTTCAGTTTTATATATATATATATATATATATATATATATATATATATATATATATATATATATATATATATATATATATATATATATATATATATATATATATATTGCCCTCTGCAATTACATCCATTCTTTCCTTCAATACCCATTATTTCGTGTTCTGGCTTGTGTTGAAAGTTTGTTTTCACCTCATCCAAAACTGTTGTAACATATCACCTCACCCAAATGCAGGTATAAAAAATCGAAGATGTTTAAGCTCTAAACAAGCCCGGTCAAAGTTCATGCAAACAGACTCCTAGAATGCCCAAATGTCACAACGGCGGAAAGATGCAAGCACAACAATATCGAAACGAGACAGGTTCTTGTAACAATAAAAGGACCTCACATCAACACTCTGAGTGCTGGAATCTATGGTCAATTCAGGCTGAGACTGTACAACCCAGAACCCATGCGCTGTTACAGGTGTCAGCGCTTTGGCCACCACAAAGATGGCTGCAGAGGCCTGGAACGATGTGTATGTAGCGAGCTCCATAATGCCGACATATGCAAGAATCTGCACAAAGAAGGCAGACAAACGAAAGCAAAATGCCCGAACTATGCCCGAAACGCATTGCGTAATAGTGGCTTTAGGCATTGTATGTACTAGCTCTATCTATATATCAATCCATTAATGTAACATCACTTGTATGTATGTACCTTACCTGAATAAACATATTTATTTATTATTTTATTTAACTGCGGGGATACACATCACGCCTGGAACAAACGATGTCCAGAAAGGGTAAAAATAATACTAGCTTTCGGATCAACCCAGCAACCCAAAGTAACAACTTCGAGACCCCAATCGACCAGACCCTCGGTAAAAAGCCAGTGGTACACCCCTCGGCAAGTCCGAATAAATGAAGATCAGCAACAGTCTGGCGCGCCGGGTCCTTCTGGTCTGGGCAAGGACGGGGCCTCCAACAACTGGAGGGGGCAGGGGGGCGCTGCTCCACTGGGAGACAGCAACAGAATGGATCGGGGCGGCAGGACGAACATACCTGCCGTTGCCTCCAAGCCCTCCCAAGCAGAAATGATGATCCCTACATCAAATGCCCCAGTAGCTGGATGTAGCAAAGACGCTTCAACCCAACCAAGAGTCTCCTCACCCACCAAGAAGAAAGTCTCCACTCCAGCCAAGAAGACACAAACGGTCGGGAAAACCAGTACTATAAAAACCATGGACTCAATGATTCCACTATAACGGAAAAATGGACAATCTCAAAATTATACAATGGAATATTCAAGGATTCAAAAGCAAAGCACAAACACTCAGAGCAGTGCTTCTCAAGGATAGCATTGATATTGTTCTACTCCAAGAAACAATCACCAGGACTGGCAGATTAATCAATATTCCAGAATATCAAGGATTCCACTGCCCCATGGCACAAGGTGGCACCAGAGGCATTTCAATTCTGGTAAGAAATCATATCAATGCCACGGCAATCACAGACCTGCCCAACTGTGGCGAGAACGTCGAAATTATGGGAGTCAAGCTCACTATGAGGAACTCAACGCTGTCCATCTTCAATGTATACAAGAGCCAGAGAGAACATGACATGGATCTCTCAACAATCTTTGAAATAGCAGTCACTACACTTACTATCATCTCTGGTGACTTCAACGCTCATAGTGACTTACTTCTTGATTCACCAAGAACCGACGCCAACGGAAGACATATTGAACATCTTTTGGATGAAGTGCCAGAAATCAGTCTGCTTAATTCGACGGAACCAACCCACACTGGTGGGGGAAAGTTGGATCTCACGTTTGTTTCCACCAGTATTTATGAGTTGTGTCATTGGTCAGTGGATCATGTTCTGACTAGTGACCACTGTGCTACAAAAACAGTTATTAATATAGCACTACCTCCTAGACCTCCAGCTCCCGAGCCCGGATGGGACTTTATCAAGGCAGATTGGACGAAGTTTCAGGAAGCTCTCGAAACTTTGCACCAAAACTACACTCCTCCTGACAACATGGAAGAAATGGAAAAAAAATTAGTAAATGCAATACATAGAGCAGCAAATCACGCCATCCCCAAGAGGAAAACAATTACTCAACAACACAAGGACCATTGGTATTACTGTGATAGGATCAAAGAGCTATATAACAGACTAAATCGTGCACGAAAGAATTTCAGAAGAGATAGAACCGAAGCTAATCTAGGACTTCTTAGAGCTGTCCGAGATCATGTGCACGAAGAAACAGCAAAAATCAGAGAAGAAAAATGGCTCGAGTGGTGTGCCAAGCTAAATCGGCATACGTCGATGTGGGCGACATCTGGAGGCAGATCAACAAGGCCAAAGGAAAATCGCCTCCTGCTCCGCCGCACCATGTTCATCCAGAGCAAGAAGCAGAAAGGCTAGCAAATCTGTTTGCTTCAAGAGCCAGTTCCACTCAACTTCCTCAAGCAACTCTGACTCACCAACAAAGACTTCAAGCAGCAAGATGGAAAAAAATAGATGATGCTTTAGCCTTACCTGTCGAACTAGACCAACCTTTCAATCTGAAAGAACTCAGAAGTTCTACAAAGAAAACTAAAAATACAGCTCCAGGCGAGGACAAAATCACTTACAACATGCTAGCCAAGCTAGGAGAAAAGGGTGAAGAAGCCTTCTTGAATCTCATCAACAGAGTATGGGTGACAAGAACCCGACCACTCTGTTGGAACAGTGCAATTATAGTTCCCATTCCAAAACCTAAAGACCCAGGAAATCCAAGACAACATCTCATTAACAAGCTGTCTGGCCAAAACTGCAGAAAGAATGGCCCTTAATCGAATTGAATGGAAAGCCAATCCACTACACCAAAATATGTTTGCTTACAGAAAAGGTGTTGGAACCACAGAATGTCTTACCTCCCTCCTGGATCAAATCAATGACAAACCTGGAATCCTTATTTTTCTAGACCTTGAAAAAGCCTTCGAGTTAGCCAGTGCTCCAGCTACACTGAGCTGCCTCGTGGATAAAGAAATCAAAGGACACGCTCTTGCCTTTGCCAAAGGAAGCCTGCTTAACCGAGAAGCTAAAGTCGAATTCCAAGGAAAAACATCGACTTCAAAGAGGCTGGAAAATGGAACTCCGCAGGGAGGAATACTAAGCCCCTTCCTCTTCAACTGTCTCATGGAACAATTCATGAAGCTCAAGCTACCAAAAGCCAAACTTCTTAACTATGCAGACGACTTTGTGGTCATCATCAGTGGCAAAGGTGCAAGGAACCATGCACAAAAATGCCTAGATATTATCAGCAGGGAAGCGGAACGCATAGCAGTGAAAATAAACAGCAATAAAACAAAAGCAATGGCCGTTAAAATGAGAACTCAAGACATCAGACTGGCAATACAAGGACAAGAAATTGAGTGGGTTACCTCTTTTCAATACCTAGGAGTCATAATAGACAACAAGTTGAAATTCACTCAAGAAATTGAATATCTTCGGCAACGCTGTAAAGCCAGAAACTCAGCTTTGCGCTCTCTGACCAGTCTTAGAGAGGGTGCATCTCTACCAGTACTCAAAATGTACTACGTTCAAGCAGTTAGGTCACTCATCGACTATGCTGCTCCTGCTCTTACATCCCTCAGTGATAACCAATGGGAGAAACTGGAAGTGTCTCAAAATGATACTCTGAGAACAATGCTTGGAGCACCTATATGGACGCATAGAGAGAACCTTAGAATGGAAACAAATTTAGCAGCATTAGAAAACAGGATGAAACAAAGGATAGCCACCATAATAGGAAAACTTACTGGAACAACCGCCAGGCTGTCAATCAAAGAGAGCATACAGAGATCCTTTCAGAAAAACCTACAGTATAGAACAAGCTCATGGATGGATAATGTGGTCAAGATTTTAGAGAAAATGGACCTGAAATGGACCATTAAAAACAAAGGGGAAGATAGACCATATCAACACTTTCGAAAACCTCCTCCATGGGAAGAATCAAATCTAAAGATAATCATTGAAAGATTACCAGTTAAAAAATCAGCATGTGACCCGCAGAGGCTCAAGGAAGTAATAGAACAACAAATGGAAACTATCTCTAGACCTACAACGACTCACATCTTCACAGACGGATCAGTTGATCAAGAAAGAGGTTCTGCTGAGGCAGCAGTTTACACTACCAACCATGAAGCTTACTGGAGCATGAATAGTGGGTGCTCAACATTGCAAACAGAATTATATGCCCTGAAGGAGGCAATAAACTATGCAATTGAGAATAATTTACATGATGTCATCATTCATACAGACTCTAAATCTTCGCTCCAGGCGTTGTTATCCAGTCAGCACAGAGATAATATACAACTCCTCACAGAAATTCAACGTATGGGAAAAGATGCCCATAACCGAGGGCTGTCAATCACCCTAAACTGGATACCAAGTCACATTGGCATAGATGGTAATGAAAAGGCAGACTCACTAGCAAAAACTGCCACTGCTCTACCTGTTGTACAGGTTCAAATACCTCCAAGTTTCTCACAGATTAAGGAGCAAATCATGAAGAAAATATTCTCAGCCATCAAGAGTCGCCACAGAGCCAAAGTAGCGAAAGGAAGATCCACTGCGATATGGTACGAACAAGCCACTGGTTACTCTTTCAAGCATGGCAAAAAGATATCCAGAGACATTGCAGTAGCCATACACAGACTCAGACTTGGTTACAAGTGCTGCTGGGAGGTAATGAACCCAATAGTTAAAGAGTGTCACATCTGTGAAACTGAGGCAGAGGCGCCACTATTGCACTACTTACTGGAATGTGAAGGCACTGAAGCCCTGCGCATCAAACTCAACATTAATCCAACGACAGCAGCTGCATTAGATGCACATTCCACCGCGACTACAATGATTAGAAAAGCTGTTGAGGAATGGGACTCATTAGTGAACATTCTGCATCTACATCCGCCACCAAGATAATGTTAATAAAACAAGATTAAAACCAGTGCACTAAAACATAAGCGATAAATAAGCAGGGAAAAAGGAGAAGTCCTCTCCTCCATTTTAAACTTAGACCCAAATATCACAGGAAAAAGGTTATCATGTATAACCAAACTCAATTACGGGCTCACCATAGCCCGTGCTACATGGACACTTCGTCTTGAGTAGCTAAATCTTTAACAACAACAACAACCTTACCTTACCTTACCTTACCTGACCTTACCTCACCTCACCTTACCTTACCTTACCTTACCTTACCTTACCTTACCTTACCTTACCTTACCTTATGTTACCTCACTTTACCTTACCTTACCTCACCTCACCTTACCTTACGTTACCTCACCTTACCTTACCTTACCTTACCTTACCTTACCTTACCTTACCTTACCTTACCTCACCTTACCTTACGTTACCTCACCTTACCTTACCTCACCTCACCTTACCTTACCTCACCTTACCTTACCTTACCTTACCTTACCTTACCTCACCTCACCTTACCTCACCTTACCTTACATTACCTCACCTCACCTTACCTTACCTTACCTTACCTTACCTTACCTTACCTTACCTCACCTCACCTTACCTTATCTTACGTTACCTCACCTTACCTTACCTTACCTCACCTCACCTTACCTTACCTTACCTTACCTTACCTTACCTTACCTTACCTTACCTTACCTTACTTTACCTCACCTTACCTGACCTTACCTCACCTTACCTTACCTTACCTTACCTTACCTCACCTTACCTTACCTTACCTTACTTTACCTCACCTTACCTCACCTTACCTTACCTCACCTTAACTTACCTTACCTCACCTTACCTTACCTCACATCCTCACAGATATTTTTCCCGTAGTGATTTTCTCTCATCACGCCTCATGAATCAGTTGAAGATGTATGATGAAGTGGATGAATGTATGACTGTTGAGTTCTTCATTAAGCAGGAAGAGTCGTGGCCAGACTGGGAGGTCGGACCCGGTGTTCACGCGGTCACCAGTTGGACCCGGTGTTCACGCGGTCACCAGTTGGACCCGGTGTTCACGCGGTCACCAGTTGGACCCGGTGTTCACGCGGTCACCAGTTGGACCCGGTGTTCACGCGGTCACCAGTTGGACCCGGTGTTCACGCGGTCACCAGTTGGACCCGGTGTTCACGCGGTCACCAGTTGGACCCGGTGTTCACGCGGTCACCAGTTGGACCCGGTGTTCACGCGGTCACCAGTTGGACCCGGTGTTCACGCGGTCACCAGTTGGACCCGGTGTTCACGCGGTCACCAGTTGGACCCGGTGTTCACGCGGTCACCAGTTGGACCCGGTGTTCACGCGGTCACCAGTTGGACCCGGTGTTCACGCGGTCACCAGTTGGACCCGGTGTTCACGCGGTCACCAGTTGGACCCGGTGTTCACGCGGTCACCAGTTGGACCCGGTGTTCACGCGGTCACCAGTTGGACCCGGTGTTCACGCGGTCACCAGTTCCAACTCCTTGAATCCTTCCTTCTTTTTTTTCATATATTGCCTAAAAAATACTTTAATTGGAATTATTGGGTTCTATTTTTTCATCTATTTAATCCCCTTTAATATTTATTCACTTTTTATAGATCTATTCCAGCACCTTTTACATATCTATTTATCACATTTAAATTAATTCTTTAATCATCATGTACCTATTATTCCATTCACATTTTTACATACCTAGTCACTTGTATTTATACACTTAACCATCTTCAATAACTATTTATTTGCATATATTTAATTTATTCTTTCCCGTTTTATTTGTTTAATTATTTAATATTTATCTATTTATAACTTTGTTATTTTTCAATCACCTTTTATCTATCTTTTCAATCTCTTATCATTTGTAATTGACATATTAGCAATGAACAATTTATATGGTGCAAGAACACAACGTTTAACGCTTGATGGTAAAACGAGTTGAGTGTTGCATCACATTGCTAACGTCTTATGAGTGTTGAAACACAGCAATAGCATGTTGTGAGTGATGCAGCGATGCAACACAGGAATAACGTGTTGTGAGTGTTACAACACATAAATGACATTTTGTGAGTAGTGCAACACAGAAATGACGTTCTGTAAGTGTTGCACGCATAAATTATAGATTGGGAGTGTTGTGTTACGTCATTGCAACACAAGATTAGCGTGTTGTGAGAGTTACACCACACAAATAACCCGTTGTGCGTGTTGCAACTCAGGGGTGACATGTTGTGACTGTTGCACCACAGAACAGAAGTGTTGTGAATAATGCAACGCAGAAATAAAGTGTTAGAAACGCTGCAACACAGGAATAATGTGTTGTGAGTGTTGCAATACAGGAATAATTACTCGTGAGTGTTGCAGCGGACAGAAATAACGTCTTGTGTATGTTGCGTGCAACGGACAGGTAAAAAGTGTTGCGAGAGTTGCAACACAGAAATAATGTGGTTTGAGTGATGAAACACAGGGATATTTTGTTGTGAGAAATGCAGCATTGCAACACAGGGGTAATACGTGGTGAGTAAGTGCAGCATTGCAACACATAAATAACGTGATGCATCACTCACGGTATAGTTTTTTGTTGCAACATTCACAACAAATATGTTATCCCTGTGTTGCAACATACACATTATTTCTGTTTTGCAACAATAACACCCCATTCTTGTGTTGCAACACTTACAACAACTCATTCCTGTATTGCAACACCCACCACAACTCATTCCTGTATTACAACGTACAGCACGCTATTCCAAGGCTTTACAAAGCTTACAACATGTGTGAGTCCATTAGTGTTATGTATGAATATTTTTTGTTTGTGTTCAAGTAGATTTCCGTTCATACCATCTCCTTCTGCATTCATGAATTAGTCTCTACAATCAATATAAAAATATGATCACTAATATGATGAAACCCGTAACATATTGAGAAGTATATACATATACTTACTATATACATAAAAGGAATATTCATGTATTTACAATAAATATAACCATAATGCCTTAACTATTACTATAATATTACCATAATTACCGTAGCTAATTATTATATTTATACATAAGTTAGTGGAAACACCTAATTTCTCTGTCATAAAATTTATATTCATTGAAGTCTTCAGTGTAGAAAAGTAACTTGAAGGACATTTTGTTTAAGGTTTACGGCAAATATTTTAATGTTATGAGTTTAAACACACTATAAAGTCAAGTTCCATCGATCTGTTGCTTCTTTCTTTCAACACTTCCATAAAATAAAAGTAAAATATAAATCAAACATTTATACTCCAAATACACTGTTTAAATTTTTATCTAATCATACAGATAAAATTCCTACCATGTGACTATTACTAAAGAAACTAATTTAAAAGTAAAAAATTGGCTTTAGTTATCGGTAATAATTAACGCTGATAACTAGGGTGACCACATCTAGGTGAGCTCTTCTAGGTGAGCACATCAATGCCTTTAAAAAATCTATCCCAAAAATTATTAATTTATTAAATATATATTAAGTGTAAAAACACCTTGATATACCTTAAAGAATTCAAGAGAAAAACTATATACAGTTTCCTTTGTGTAAATAGATACAGATCTTTGCTGTGTATAAAATATGTTTATGTTCGATCCCCGAAGTGGAAGTGGTTGGGCAGCGTTCCTTCACTCCGTCCTCACATCCCAGCTCATCCTTATGTCCCTTCCAAGTGTTATATAGGCCTACTGGCCTAGCGCTTTCACCTCATAATTCCCTTGCCTTACCTTACATCTTTTCCTCAGATTTTGTTCCTCACAGATTTTAGCTTCTCAGACCTCAATGTCAATTGAAGATGTACTCACCTAATTATAGTTATGATGGCTGGGGTTGAGCTTCGGCTCTTTGGTCCCGCCTCTCAACTGTCAATCAACAGGTGTACAGGTTCCTGAGCCTATTGGGCTCCATCATATCTACACTTGAAACTGTGTATGGAGTCAGCCTCCACCACATCACTTCCTAATGCATTCCATTTATTAACAACTCTGACACTTTAAATTATTTCTAATATCTTTATGGCTCATTTGAGCACTCAATTTCCACCTGTGTCAACTTGTGCTTGTGTCCCTTGTGTTAAATACTCTGTCTTTGTCTACCCTATCAATTCCTTAGAGGATCTTGTATGAAATGATCATGTCCCAGGTAACTCTCCTGTTTTTCAGCGAGGTTAGGTTTAATTCCCATTGTCTCTCCTCATTGCTCATGCCACTCAGTTCGGGCGCTATAGTCTGGTGGCAAACCTCTGAACCTACTCCAATTTAGTTTTATTCTTGACTGGAAATGGACTCCATGCTGGAGCTGCATACTCTAAGATTGGTCTGAAATACGTGGTATACAAGGTTCTGAACGATTCCTTACACAAGTTTCAAAAGGCCGATTTTATGTTGGACAGCCTGGCATTTGCCGCTGATGGTATCCTCTTGATGTGGGTTTCGGAGGACAGGTCTGGCGTGATATCAATCCCCAGGTCTTTCCCTCTCTGTGATTCTAGAAGAATTTCATCTCCCAAATGATACCGTGTATCTGGCGACCTGCTCCCTACACCTATCTTCATTACATTACATTTGCAAGGGTTAAACTTTAACAACCATTTGTTAGACCATTCTTTCAGTTTGTCCAGGTCTTCTTGAAGCCTCATACTGATCTCCTCTGTCTTAATCCTACTCATAATTTTGGCGTCGTCAGCAAACATTGAGAGAAATGAGCCTATACCCTCTGGCAGATCATTTACGTATATCAGAAACAGGATAGGTCCGAGTACAGAGCCCTGTGGGACACCGCTTGTGACTTCACACCAATCTGAGGTCTCACCTCAGATTGGCAGATTCATCTCATCAACTTCATCATGTGTGATGAAATGGATGCATCTATCCACGAAGGTCCAAGTGGTTTTGCACCATTTTTCCACTTCATACTATCGCTTCTTGCAGGGTCGGCGTTCGATCCCCGATGGTGCAAGTGGTTGAGCACCGTTCCTTCACTCCGTCCTCACATCCCAGCCCATCCTAATGTCCCTTCCAAGTGTTATATATTCATACTGGCCTGGCGCTTTCACCTCATCATTTCCTTACCTTACCTTACATCCTCTTCTCATAAAGATTAATTTTCCTTCCCGACTTTCTCCTTCTCACGCCTCAGTTGTCAGTTGATGATGTATGATGAAGTGGATGAATGTATGACTGTTGAGTTCTTCATTAAGCAGGAAGAGTCGTGGCCAGACTGGGAGGTCGGACCCGGTGTTCACGCGGTCACCAGTTGGACCCGGTGTTCACGAGGTCACCAGTTGGACCCGGTGTTCACGAGGTCACCAGTTGGACCCGGTGTTCACGCGGTCACCAGTTGGACCCGGTGTTCACGCGGTCACCAGTTGGACCCGGTGTTCACGCGGTCACCAGTTGGACCCGGTGTTCACGAGGTCACCAGTTGGACCCGGTGTTCACGCGGTCACCAGTTGGACCCGGTGTTCACGCGGTCACCAGTTGGACCCGGTGTTCACGCGGTCACCAGTTGGACCCGGTGTTCACGTGGTCACCAGTTGGACCCGGTGTTCACGCGGTCACCAGTTGGACCCGGTGTTCACGCGGTCACCAGTTGGACCCGGTGTTCACGCGGTCACCAGTTGGACCCGGTGTTCACGCGGTCACCAGTTGGACCCGGTGTTCACGTGGTCACCAGTTGGACCCGGTGTTCACGCGGTCACCAGTTGGACCCGGTGTTCACGCGGTCACCAGTTGGACCCGGTGTTCACGCGGTCACCAGTTGGACCCGGTGTTCACGCTGTCACCAGTTGGACCCGGTGTTCACGCTGTCACCAGTTGGACCCGGTGTTCACGCTGTCACCAGTCGGACCCGGTGTTCACGCTGTCACCAGTTGGACCCGGTGTTCACGCGGTCACCAGTTGGACCCGGTGTTCACGTGGTCACCAGTTGGACCCGGTGTTCACGCGGTCACCAGTTGGACCCGGTGTTCACGCGGTCACCAGTTGGACCCGGTGTTCACGCGGCCACCAGTTGGACCCGGTGTTCACGCGGTCACCAGTTGGACCCGGTGTTCACGTGGTCACCAGTTGGACCCGGTGTTCACGCGGTCACCAGTTGGACCCGGTGTTCACGCGGCCACCAGTTGGACCCGGTGTTCACGCGGTCACCAGTTGGACCCGGTGTTCACGCGGTCACCAGTTCCAACTCTATATATGACATGTTAGCTTCCGTTTTTCCATATATTACGCAGATAAAACTTTAGTTTTACTCTAAAACTGTTTTCATCTATTTAATCAAATTTTACAAATTCAATCACGTTTTATTTACGAATTCTAGTAACTTTTATATATATTATAAAATCTGTTATTATTATAGCATTACGAAACAGTTAAAACTTGGGGTGAGTGTTGCAACACAGCAACAACGTGTTGTGAGTGTTGCAACACAGCAACAACGTAGTGTGAGTGTTGCAACACAGCAACAACGTAGTGTGAGTATTGCAACACAGCAACAACGTAGTGTGAGTGTTGCAACACAGCAACAACGTAGTGTGAGTATTGCAACACAGCAACAACGTAGTGTGAGTGTTGCAACACAGCAACAACGTGTTGTGAGTGTTGCAACACACCAACAACGTAGTGTGAGTGTTGCAACACAGCAACAACGTGTTGTGAGTGTTGCAACACAGCAACAACGTAGTGTGAGTGTTGCAACACAGCAACAACGTGTTGTGAGTATTGCAACACAGCAACAACGTAGTGTGAGTGTTGCAACACAGCAACAACGTAGTGTGAGTGTTGCAACACAGCAACAACGTGTTGTGAGTGTTGCAACACAGCAACAACGTGTTGTGAGTGTTGCAACACAGCAACAACGTGTTGTGAGTGATGCAACACAGCAACAACGTGTTGTGAGTGTTGCAACACAGTAACAACGTAGTGTGAGTGTTGCAACACAGTAACAACGTAGTGTGAGTGTTGCAACACAGTAACAACGTAGTGTGAGTGTTGCAACACAGTAACAACGTAGTGTGAGTGTTGCAACACAGCAACAACGTAGTGTGAGTGTTGCAACACAGTAACAACGTAGTGTGAGTGTTGCAACACAGTAACAACGTAGTGTGAGTGTTGCAACACAGCAACAACGTGTTGTGAGTGATGCAACACAGCAACAACGTGTTGTGAGTGTTGCAACACAGTAACAACGTAGTGTGAGTGTTGCAACACAGTAACAACGTAGTGTGAGTGATGCAACACAGCAACAACGTGTTGTGAGTGTTGCAACACAACAACAACGTAGTGTGAGTGTTGCAACACAGCAACAACGTAGTGTGAGTGTTGCAACACACCAACAACGTAGTGTGAGTGTTGCAACACAGCAACAACGTAGTGTGAGTGTAGCAACACAGCAACAACGTAGTGTGAGTGTTGCAACACAGCAACAACGTAGTGTGAGTGATGCGAAAATAAATAGCGTGTTGTAAGCCTTGCAACTCAGAAATGACATACTGTGAATATGTCAAGAAAATACCATATTGCGATTGTTATAACGCAGAACAATGTGTTGTGAGTACTGCAACATAGTAATAACATGTTATAGGTGTTATAGGTATATGTGCAACGTTACAACACAGGAATAACGTGTTGTGAGTGTTTCACCAGTCAGGAATACCTTATTGCAACCACAGAATTTCCATAATATCAGTGAGTGTTCCAAAATGTTTTCTTATGTGTTGCAACACTCACAACTCCTCATTTCTGTGTTGCAACACTCACAACTCCTCATTTCTGTGTTGCAACACTCAAAAATCG
The DNA here is from genome assembly GCF_040958095.1 of Procambarus clarkii. NCBI lineage: Eukaryota > Metazoa > Arthropoda > Malacostraca > Decapoda > Cambaridae > Procambarus > Procambarus clarkii. Next base: position 36,616,404 of record NC_091186.1, on the reverse strand, counting down.
CCATTCACATATGTTGCAAAACACACAACATGTGCATATGCATTCGTTTATGCTAAATAAAAGACAAATCTTAACCTAATGTATTCGTCATATATACTGATGTATACCTGTCTTCTCTAATCTTTCAACTGGGGTTCCTACCTTGCGATCATTACTAAAACAAACATGAACAGTTCAAAATCAGCTTAAGGTATCAGTAATACTTAAGTAATAAACAAGATGAAAGACTGATTATTAGAGTGAGAACAACTAAATGAGCACATGAAGGTACTCACCTATTTGTGCTTGCGGTAGTGTACAGGTGCCTGAGCCTATTGGGCTCTATCATATCTACACTTGAAACTGTGTATGGAGTTTGCCTCCACCAAATTACTTCCTAATGTATTCCATTTGTCAACCACTCTGACACTAAATAATCACTACACACGACCGTGGTATGATATGTGATCACGTCTAGGTGAGCACATCCAGGTGAGCACATCTAGGTGATCATCTATGCCTATAAACAGTAAGATTATAGGCATAGTTGATGTGCTCACCTAGATGTGCTCACCTGTATGTGCTCACCTGTATGTGCTCACCTGGATGTGCTCACCTAGATGTGCTCACCAGTATGTGCTCACCTAGATGTGCTCACCTGTATGTGCTCACCTAGATGTGCTCACCTAGATGTGCTCACCTAGATGTTCCTACCTGTATGTGCTCACCTAGATGTTCCTACCTGTATGTGCTCACCTAGATGTGCTCACCTAGATGTTCCTACCTGTATGTGCTCACCTAGATGTTCCTACCTGTATGTGCTCACCTAGATGTGCTCACCTAGATGTGCTCACCTAGATGTTCCTACCTGTATGTGCTCACCTAGATGTGCTCACCTAGATGTTCCTACCTGTATGTGCTCACCTAGATGTGCTCACCTAGATGTGCTCACCTAGATGTGCTCGCCTAGATGTGCTCACCTAGATGTGCTCACCTGGATGTGCTCACCTAGATGTGCTCACCTAGATGTGCTCACCTAGATGTTCCTACCTGTATGTGCTCACCTAGATGTGCTCACCTAGATGTGCTCACCTAGATGTTCCTACCTGTATGTGCTCACCTAGATGTGCTCACCTAGATGTGCTCACCTAGATGTGCTCGCCTAGATGTGCTCACCTAGATGTGCTCACCTGGATGTGCTCACCTAGATGTGCTCACCTAGATGTGCTCACCTAGATGTGCTCACCTAGATGTGCTCACCTAGATGTGCTCACCTGGATGTGCTCACCTAGATGTGCTCACCAGTATGTGCTCACCTAAATGTGCTCACCAGTATGTGCTCACCTAGATGTGCTCACCTGTATGTGCTCACCTAGATGTGCTCACCTAGATGTTCCTACCTGTATGTGCTCACCTAGATGTGCTCACCTAGATGTTCCTACCTGTATGTGCTCACCTAGATGTGCTCACCTAGATGTGCTCACCTAGATGTTCCTACCTGTATGTGCTCACCTAGATGTGCTCACCTAGATGTTCCTACCTGTATGTGCTCACCTAGATGTGCTCACCTAGATGTGCTCACCTAGATGTTCCTACCTGTATGTGCTCACCTAGATGTGCTCACCTAGATGTTCCTACCTGTATGTGCTCACCTAGATGTGCTCACCTAGATGTGCTCACCTAGATGTTCCTACCTGTATGTGCTCACCTAGATGTGCTCACCTAGATGTTCCTACCTGTATGTGCTCACCTAGATGTGCTCACCTAGATGTGCTCACCTAGATGTTCCTTCCTGTATGTGCTCACCTAGATGTGCTCACCTAGATGTTCCTACCTGTATGTGCTCACCTAGATGTGCTCACCTAGATGTGCTCACCTAGATGTGCTCGCCTAGATGTGCTCACCTAGATGTGCTCACCTGGATGTGCTCACCTAGATGTGCTCACCTAGATGTGCTCACCTAGATGTGCTCACCTAGATGTGTTCACCTGGATGTGCTCACCTAGATGTGCTCACCTAGATGTGCTCACCTAGATGTGCTTACCTAGATGTGCTCACCTAGATGTGCTCACCTAGATGTGCTCACCTAGATGTGCTCACCTAGATGTGCTCACCTAGGTGTGCTCACCTAGGTGTGCTCACCTGGATGTGCTCACCTAGATGTGCTCACCTAGATGTGTTCACCTAGATGTGCTCACCTAGATGTGCTCACCTGTATGTGCTCACCTGGATGTGCTCACCTGTATGTGCTCACCTGGATGTGCTCACATAGATGTGCTCACATAGATGTGCTCACCTGTATGTGCTCACCTAGATGTGCTCACCTAGATGTTCCTACCTGTATGTGCTCACCTAGATGTGCTCACCTAGATATGCTCCCCCTAGATGTGCTCACCTAGATGTGCTTGTTACGTACCCCTATAAGATACGTAAGTAAATAAATTAATATGTACATTTATAATTGTGTATAAATTACAAGCATGTATATTGATATACTTATATGTTCTATGCAAACGTACATTCATGTTACAGTGTTGGCGTTAGGCCCAACGTATCGTGGGAATGATTGTTTTATTTCTTTGTGTGCTCAGTTTTCCCACGGGAACTAATGATTTATATGTGATCATATGTGGGTAACAGAGGTGAATAATAATTGAGTGAACTGTATCTGGCAAATTGTCGTGGGATCGTCCGTTGCTGGGTGTGCATGCCATTATTCCCTTCTGTATGCATATTTTAATTACTATGTAAAGAAATAATTACTTTACTTTTGTATATCAATATGTATTAATTATTCATTAAGTTAGTTTAAGATTACTCTTGTCACAATGTATTGCTCCATTGTTGAAATAATAAATATTGTAATTTTGGCAAATTGTTCGCGGGGCAAGGCAATGTGTTTTGACTCTCACGTTATATTATTCAGTAGCTGATCCGGAACCAGGGAGATAACATCTAGTTGGAGTTAAGTTATACATTTTTGTTCTGTCATAGCCATACATATAATAATTTTTTAATTTAATGTCTGGAAGATACAGTGATATTTTTAATGTGATATATTGTGACCAAATAATCATCTGTTTGCTATTGAGATTTATTTAATATATCTTTATATAAGATTTTGTCTCTATTCTTCAGTCCTAAGGAAGATTTATTATTGTGCTCATTACTTATCAAGGGGTTATACTGGTGATTCGCTATTGAGAACAGCAGTTGTCTCGTATCCCTAGACGTAATTAAAGCTTGGCTGCTGTAGGGTCACGAGCCGTAACGTACGATAGGTAACAAAGAGTTATGGGGGCCTGTGCCGGGAAATATTGTTCCCACTTTAACTTAACTATGCTAATCTAACTTTGCCTTCCTAGGTACCAGTGTGTCAAGTGTCTGTGTTTCTTAAGAACTATTCCTTGTGCCAAGCAAGCTTTCCTGTGTGTCAAGTAACAACGTTTCACGATTTTGAGGTAAGTCATCCTATATATTTTGTTTGTGCAGTGAGGCCAAGCGAATTTTCAGTGTGGTGACAATTTTACAGTGAAGTGTAGTGCAGTGCCATTGTTTTTAATTATTGTTGTGAATCAAGTGCCAAGTGTTAGTAACGATGGAGGAGAAAGTTGCAGCGTTGTTGGCTCACCCAGACTTTGAAGGGATTCAGAACCTTAAAAAGACTGAGTTAATACAAATGGCAAATCAGTTGGATTTGACCGCCAACAATAGAATGGTTAAAGCCCAAATATTGAAAGTCATTGTGACGCATTTTGTTGAGAATGAGGAGTTAGATGAAGAAATTCTAGAGGAGTTAAGAGAGGAGTCGAGTGATCAGATGACGTTAAAGCGTCTTGAGTTAGAAGCGCAAATAGCCAATGCTAAGCTTGAAGCTCAAAAGGAACAGAAAATATTAGAGGCTGAAGCTCGTCAAAGAGAGATTGAAGCTCAACAGCAACAGCAAATATTAGAGGCTGAAGCTCAGCAAAGGGAGCTTGAGACTAGGCGTTTAGAAATTGCGGCACAGTTGCAAATAGAAGCCACAAAGAAGCAACAAGCCGAGGAACAAACTAGGCAATTAGAGATTCAAAAACAAATGGCTGACACTAACTTCAGGCTTGAATCACAGCGTATGGCAGCTGGGCATGGAAATACTAGTAATGTTTCAATAAATAGTGATAATAATCCCATCAGGATGAATAAGTATATAGAGTTACCCAAGTTCAATGAGGAGGATCCTGAGGTTTTCTTTGCACATTTTTATAAAATTGCCATCAGTATGAACTGGCCAAGGGATCAGTGGGTAGCCATTATGCAGTCTCAATTTAAGGGGCGTAGTCAGGAGGTTTTCACATCCCTACCTGACGCTCATAGTTTTGATTATGAATTTGTAAAGAAAAGCATCCTAAATGCATACCAGTTAAATCCAGAGGCACACAGGCAAAAGTTCAGAAACCTAAGGAGGATAAGGGATCAGACAATAGCAGATTTTACTCGTCAGAAGACGAATTTTTGCAACAGATGGTTAAAGTCACTTGCAGTCACTGATTTTGATGCTCTAAAGAATCTTCTTATAATGGAAGAAGTATTGTCATGTCTCCCAGACCAGTTGTCTACTTTTATGGCAGAACAAAAGAATGTAACAGATATTTATGAGCTGTCAAAGCTCGCGGATGAGCATGAGTTGTTGACTAAGGCCCCGTTTACGGCCACTTCACCTAAATCTAGTCGTAGAGTAAATTTTAATGCTCACCGAACTCCTTATCAGTATAAGTCTCCTCCTGGTGCGACAGTTACTCCCGTGAACTCTTCTCTTACTAACCCTAAGATGGTTACTCCATTGCCAGGATCATCTAAGCCTAGTAATGCTAATTCTAAACCGGCAGTTGGTTCTACCAGTGTGTCCACTGTCAAGCATTGTACCCATTGTAAGAGAAGGGGGCATGTGATTTCTTCATGTTTTAGTTTGCATCCTGAACTACGGCCAACTGGTCTTATTATGAGTAAAGGATTGCAACCTATTAATTCTTCATGTATTACAGTCAGTCCCAATTGGATGGCTGAATTCAAACCCTATATTTCCACAGGTACCTTATTATGTAATAATGGTAGACATAAGACTGTTCAATTACTCCGTGATACTGGAGCTTCACAGTCTCTTATTACCCAGAATGTACTTGCTGATGTTGACACCCGAGATCTGGGTGAAGTTGTGCTTCTCCAAGGAATTGCCGGTAGTGTGCAACCAGTGTCCTTATTGCAAGTTAACCTTGATTCTAACTATACTTCAGGATGGTGTAATGTTGGTGTAAGTAAACAACTGCCCATTCCTGGGGTAGACATTATTCTAGGTAATGATTTTGGCAACCAAATGGTTGCAGGGCCCAAGTGTCCCATCATGTTAACTAAACCCCATAATGTATTAGCTCAACCAGAAGCAGATGATGATATTATTTACCCTGCTTGTGTTGTAACTAGATCAATGGGACAAACAGGTGAGAGTAATCCTGTCTTTACTGAGGTTGCTGTTCCCAAGACCAGGACCCCTTCAGTAAAGGAGTGGGAGGTGGATCTTGAGGATTCCTTTATGACTCGACTGGATGATGAGAGTGAGGCCGTAGTAGAAGCCCCGCCGAACCTAAATCACAAGGAAAGTGAAGGTGAGGAGGCTGAACTATCTGTACCTTGCCCGCTTGTCTCCAGTGCGCCAGTTGTCGAGAGTGAGGCCGAAGTAGCTATGACTCCATTTTATTCTGATCAATCGGGAAAAGAGATCAAGCTACTAGGTTCTTGCCCGCTCGCTGCTGAGTCTGAGTCATTGCCCTTAAGTGTTGTACAGACTACTGATCCTAGTTTAAGTAAGTGTATTTCTGAGGCTCCTGATAATGTTGATGCATTGGAGGAAGGGACGGGTTTCTTCTTCAAGGATCGACTTCTGATGAGAAGGTGGAGACCCAAGGGAACTCCCTCTTCAGATGATTGTGAGATTAGAACCCAACTCCCCAGCAAACATTTTCACGTTTTTAAAACGTTCTAAAAACGACATTTCATTGTTTTCAGCACGTTTATAATTACGTTTTAAAAATGTTTTTTGAGAATTTTTTTATACGACCTTAGAACGTAAATAAATAACATTTAAAAAAACCTTTTTATAATCTTTTAATTACCTACATTAAAACATTTAGGGTAAATCAGGGTATAATAATTTTTTAAATTATATCTGAAATAGAAAGGGAGAGAAAGAAAGAAGACATATCTGAGAAAGAAATGGACATCCTATATATGTACGTGTAAATTACAAATAAATAGGGTACAAAAAGAGAATTAAAATATTATATTTATTTAAGATTGAGTAATACAACAAAATATATGTAATAGCTCGAAATATATAGACTATATCTATAATAGAATATAAAAGTAAAAATCTATATAAGCAATATGTGAACACAATAGATTTCGTGATCAAGCAGCCTGTGATTCATGTCATGCTGAGTGAGATCAGCCTGACGTTACAAGCAGTTATTGTTACTTAAAACTAAAACAAGTAAAATTTCCCGAGTATACATATAACATTATAATTTTTCTGTGACTAAAAATAAAAATCTATAAATCAAAAGTTTAGGACTAATTAACTAAAAATAAAAATCTACAAGTGAATGTAAACACAGTCAAGTATAATATTCATGTAGAAAGAGAGAGAAAGAGAAAAAGAAAGAGAAAGAAAGAAAGAAAGAAAACAAAGGAGAAAGAAAGAAAGAGAAAGAAAAAGAAAGATAGAAAGAAAAGAGACAAAATATATATTATTCAAGAGAACTTGACAATTAAGCACCTTCAAACAATTCATCATCAAGCAGGCTGTGATTCATGTCATGCTGAGATCAGTCTGACGTCACAAGCAGTTATTGTTACTTAAAACTAAAACAAGTAAAATTTCCTGAGTATACACTATATACTATATAACATAACACTATAGTTTTTCTATGACTAAAAATACAAATTATAAATCATTTATTCAAATGTTAGCACCATGCAAGAAGAGAGGAGACAGAACAAAATTAAGGCAAGGGGAGAGAAGACAATAGAAACAACAGAGAGGGGAGAGAGAAATGAGAGAACATTGAAGAGAACGGGAAGAGAAAGACAAGATAAGAAAAAGATACAAGATAAAAACGACGCAAGTGAATTTCACAAATGTAAAAAGTAAAGGAAGAGAGAAGCTAGAAGAGACAGAAAACGAGAGGTGTTAGAAGAGAGGAGGAAAGGAGAGATAAAAAGAGACAAGAAAAACAGGAGAGAAACGTAAAAGAAATTAAAAAAAAAGGGACATTTGTGAGGAGAGAAAATAAAGAGACCAGAGAAGACCATATATCAAGAGTGAGGATAAACACTTAATTGTGAATTTTCTTAGTAGACATCCTCTGCCTCTTGTTGCCCCTCTTGTATACGAATCGTACTTGCAAGTTTTCCCTGAAAAGATATTAACAAAATTAATTAATATTTATTTGTTTATATAAATTACACACACACAAATATATATATATATATATATATATATATATATATATATATATATATATATATATATATATATATATATATATATATATGTATATATGTATATATATATATATATGTATATATATGCGGAAAATCCACAGAGAAATATGAAATGAGGTGAACGTTTCGGCTTTGTTAAAGCCTTTGTCAACACCAGACTGATTGAGTCTGGTGTTGACAAAGGCTTTAACAAAGCCGAAACGTTCACCTCATTTCATATTTCTCTGTGGATTTTCCGCATAAAATGATCAGTGTTTTGTGATCGTCAATTGCATGTATATATATATATATATGAGGGAAGGGGATGTTCCCTCCATGCTGGATATTATATTTACCAGGAAAGAGGAGAGATTTATCATTCAGTACCTCCCTCCCTTGGGTAAAAGTGACCATGTCTTTTTGGGACTAAAGTATGCAATGCATTATAATCTGGAAGAAAATGAGCTTGAAGCAGTTGAAGAAGTTTAGCATCAGGGCTTAATTGAAATAGGAGTTCTCCAAAACTCATTTTCGTACTTTTAAGGTGAAGAAAAGAAGTGATTTACTATAGAGTGTATTACACTTATTTATATAATTTGCACGACGTTTCGAACCTCCATGGTTCATTCTCAAGTGAACAGATCTTACAATACTCTTAGAGAGTTCTCTTAGAGTTAGTTCTCTTAGAGAGAACAACAAGAGAAATGTTTCTAACAAGAGAAATGTTGAACAAGAATACTTGCATAATAGACAAAACCCAAGATGCAAGAAGATTACAAATTCTTGAGGCAATTCACATAAGAATAGAGCGACCTACCATGAACACCCAAATCACGGAACTATTTACTCTACCTACCATGAGAGTAAGGACAAGACAAGAACATATCGATGCCAACACAGAAGACAATGTCCAACATAACATGCCAATTACACTGGATTAATCTTTGTTTAGATAGGAGATGCCTCGTATGGGCCAATAAGCCTTCTGCAGCCTCTATGTTTCACCTCACATTTATCCCTTATGTATCCCCCCATGTTTTCACCTTCATTGTATTATCACCTGACCCAGTGCGGGTATAAAATCAACTAGTATTGTAAGATCTGTTCACTTGAGAATGAACCATGGAGGTTCGAAACGTCGTGCAAATTATATAAATAAGTGTAATACACTCTATAGTAAATCACTTCTTTTCTTCACCTTAAAAGTACGAAAATGAGTTTTGGAGAACTCCTATTTCAATTAAGCCCTGATGCTAAGAAAATAGTTAGAGGGATAGAAGCCCTAAACCAGAAAATAATAAATACAGAATATGCGGTCATATTCAATGAAACATATATATATATATATATATATATATATATATATATATATATATATATATATATATATATATATATATATATATCATAACTTATGATAAGGCATCTTATCATAAATAACATCTCAACAAAAATCACATCATTCTAGGAGGTGATTTCAATATTGACCTGGGTCTACAAAATAACCCTCTAGTTGACTATTTCCATAACAGCATGTAATCCTCTATGATAATCCCCACAATCACCAAGCACTAGACCAAAGTTCTCAAGTCAAGCCTAGCCTCGGGCCGGGCTTGGGGAGTAGAAGAACTCCCAGTCCCCCATCAAGCAGATAAGTGTGTGTGTTATGAAGAGATACATCTCAACGACTAACAAAATTAGCAAGAGAAATATAGTCGTTGAAATGTAAGCCTCATCCTAACCATACACTCAAGACCTTGAGAAAGCACTCAGGAGAGTGTGAAAGACTCTGTGTTAATATTACATAATTTACAAATACATAAGTGTTATATTTTATCCTATCCTATATAAACAAGATTATATCATTATTCTTATTATTTAGCAATTTTATCTTTTCTGCATGAACTATCAAAAAATTTTAATTAGAAAATTAGCAAATATCTGTAATATTTAAGATGAAAAATTGAAGGAAACATTACTGTTAAAATACCACTTACAAATTTTGTTCTGAAACTCGATTCCGCTAACTTCCTATTGAGAACATTAAGATCACCTTCTGCAGCAATAGGATTTGGTATTAGATCTTCTATGATCTTGTCTGTTTCTTTTGTAGTCAAAGTTGCTTTCAATATCTTCACATCACTTTTCAGTTCATTCACATCACTTTTCAGTTCATTCACTTCAGTGTATATGGCCTGCAACATGTTACCTGGAAATTTATACAGTATATAGAAAGTGTACATGCTATTATATTACATATCTTGAATGTACATTTAAAATAAAAGCATTATAAAGTATATTTTAAAATAACTGACACTGAGAAAGCACCCAAAAAGTAGGCTATGACTGATGTGATAGATAATGGGATAATTTCTTAGTAATTATGAAACTGCTTATATAATTGGAAGCAAATTCAGCAATCTAACCTGCTCAGTTTGCAGTCTACTTGAACATGAAACTTATGCCTATCACCCATAGGGTACATATAGGTTATATAGGCTACATAATAAATTAATTAAACTTTCAAAACTTACTCATATTCTGCATCATTTCTTTCAAACTCCCATCGTTCTTGTCTGGTGACTTTGGGTCGAATAAATTCCTTGACCTTGGAGTCCTAACGACTGAAGTACTTGGCGTGACCAGCTCATTGTCTTAAAGATTGCAAGATTTAGCTATTAAAATCTAACTACTGTACTGTATAATCAACAAATTTCATGAGCTTTTACTACTGCATACTAATATTATAAGTTATACTATATGTCTACATCACATTTAAACTACCCAACATCAGAAAGAGGGTGAGCCAACATCAGAGAGAGGGGGGGGGGGGTTATCATGAGAGAGAGGAGGGCCAACATGAGAAGAGAAGAAAAAAGAAAAGAAAGAAAGAAATAAAGAAAAAGAAAGAAAAGAAAGATAGAGAGACATACAGAGACAGACAGACACATACACACAGAATAAGAAGAGGTGACAGAACAAAATTAACAAAACAAATTTCAACATGAGAAAAGGGAGGTCAACATGAGAGAGAGAATGAGGGTCAACATGAGAGAGTGGGTCAACATGATATATATTTTAAATAATTACTTATTACCTTCATGAAGAAATACTGATGGCGTCAACGGTGTATTGTGAAGTGTAGTCTTCACTGGAGACTGCTTTTGTAGGACTGTTCTATTAGCTGAAAAGGAGTTATGTTTATTTCAAACACTTTTTAACCAAATAATATTTTTAAGACTTTAATATAGTTTGAACTAACATGAGAGAGGTGGGGGTCAACATGAAATACACATTTTAAAAATTAACTTATTACCTTCATGAAGAAATACTGATGGCGTCAACGGTGTATTGTGAAGTGTAGTCTTCACTGGAGACGGCTTTTGTAGGACTGTTCTATTAGCTGAAAAGGAGTTATGCTTATTTCAAACACTTGTTAACCAAAATATATTTTTAAGACTTTAATATAGTTTGAACTAACATGAGAGAGGTGGGGGTCAATATGAGATACATATTTTAAAAATTAACTTAAGGTAAGGGACAAATTAACACGTAAGGTAAAGGTAAGATAAAGGACAAATTAACACGTAAGGGACAAACAAAAAGAAAAGTAATAACAAACCTGCTTGTTTCTAGTGACTAGATCAAAGGAAAACCAAAATTTCCCTGAACTGTGACAAGTGAAAAGCACCTGCTAGACAAAGTGGGAAAAGTTCACTAGACCCCATATGCACATAAAAGAATAATATACTTAATATTAAACAATTAGAAATAAACACATATTTCTATACAGAAATTCCAGATAAGCATAAAAATTACTCAAAGCTTCTAGTACTTCCAGAAGGAATTAAACAAAACAAAAAAAAAAAAAAAACAGCAAGAACTAAGTTTAGAGCAGTTTTTAGTTTTTTTTAAACCAAAAGCATAAATAACCAAACAAAGGAAGCATGGTTAAATATCAATTTAGAACTTTTAATGTTATTTACTACTAATCCTTACATTCACTTAATATACCAGAATAATATGGTATTTGCAGAGGACTTATTTCTTTTGAAGGTGTATTCTCATATGAAGATGGCGAACAATCTTCTTGGATTGAGACGAGTGATGATTGCCTGAAATTATTTAAATTGCTTAATGTATTGAATGGCATTTTTCAAGTTGCAAATTTTTTTTAAATTACTGTAGTAGGTTATCAATGCTTACGTTTGTTATTCTCGGAATTCTCTTCTTCATATTTGAAGCATGGTTTCCTTTTCGTTGTCGAGGATAGCCCATATCGTCTTCAGTTTCGACATTTGAAGTGTCTTCCGCAGCTAAGCATCTTCGTTTTGCAACGTCAAAATCATCTGTAATAATTGAATATAATTAGTAATATATCAGCGAGATATATATTTATCGTTACCTAGTAGAGTAGTGAACACTAAGAAATAACTTAAATCAGCTTCCTAAAGAGATGTTTAATAAAACGACGTACATGATTTGGAACTTATAACTGGGGCACAAAAGTCTTAAGTAGCTATGAGGAAACCCATCTTGTGATTAAAATATAATTATCAAAACAGCATTTACCTGTTTAAAAATCCATGCAATGTAATGGGAATGCAAATAGGCAATTATAATGCTGTTTTTGTCTGCAGTGTTAAAGTTATGGTGAATGAATGAATAGGTGTCTTGTATCTTAAATCTTAATAATTATAAATTTAATACCTACCAGTTGTTGATAGGATTGTTGATACGACATGCACTCGCCAATTTGTCGTGTCTGGCTTTTCGTGCTTTTGGGCACTAACTGTATGCCTGCTCTGTGGCCACCAGCACAATATTTTTTCCTGAAAAGTCGAAATAAACTGTTACATGCTAATTTTAGCACTAATTTGGAATATTTTTAAAGCAACTCAATATATGCAATTTTTTAGTTTCAAAGTAATGCTTACATCATCAGATTTTTCAATCCAGGTTGTGGAGATGATACCCACACTACGATCATTGAAGCCTACCACTGCATACCGCTTTTCAGATGTCATCTACAAAATTGAAAAATCTTATTAAGGGTTGTTCTCCCAAAAAAAAGAAATTAGCATAAAGTTGGTAATAGATTTACTTGATTGTGTCAATCATAGATTAGCCACATTTGTAAATGATTTTCGGTTGGTATAAACAGTAGCTGCCATGTATGGACTAAAAGGCTTAATACAGTTTTATCTCTTAATGTGCTCTCAAAATATTAATAATTTTCATGAAATACAGGGTAATGGGATTTTTAAACAGGTAAATATTGGTCAAAAGATAATAGCTTTAATAAAAACAAAATTGTGAATCTCATTAACTTACAATATTAGTTCAAACTATTATTAAAGCATGGATACAGTATTTAAATACGTACTTGTCATAAGTCATGTAGTATTGACAGAAAAGTATTTGCGCTTTCTGTCTCGATCATCATACCTGTGCGGTTTAGTTTTCTTGCTGGAATCACCTTCATGGATGAATTCCTAGTAAGAACCTTAAATGCTCCAATTAATTTGGAGTTACAAGGTTTCTCAAAGAGAGGTATACTTCTCGAATATACCCTGCAAAGGAACATGCTGTCTCCATTTTCATCGGTGTCACTGACAGTGTCCAAAACTTGGCAGCAAGTTTCATTATTCAGCAAATAGGCATTGTTTGGTGCCTTGGTATATATTTTATGTTCTGTATTTGGTGTATAAATCCTTTGAGCATGCTGCATCTCTTTCAGCCTCTTTGCAATTTGAACAAGAGGGTTTTTACTTGATCGAACCATATTCTTAACCTGCTGCAGGTAATTTTCAAATGGAAATGCTGAACATCTGTCCAAACTACCAAACTCTTTGGCATCAGAGGATATGTGTGTTAGGCAGTGTACATTGTACACTAAAAAATCCTTACCATACAGCTCACGAGCCTTTAACACAAAGTACAGCAAAAGATCATGTGCATATTGGCTGTAATTTAACTGAATCAATTTAGGTGATACAAGAATAGAAATGGCTACACTCAGAGTCAGGAAATGGTCATACAATTCTTTGGGTAAGATTCCCTTCAGTACAATCTTACCGGTGTAGAGAAGGAGTTGCCTGTATTCAGTCGCTTTCCATCTATCAACCTCTGAAAGACTTCGAGGTTTACGTGCAAAGTGCATAGGCACAAATTGTGTTAGTTGAATTAGACGCTGACTAATTTCATCAACTTGGCGAGCACATAATTTTACGTTTTTATTTCGTATCCAGGCAAGAAGTAACCTTTTCATAACCCCAAGACATATCTGATGCATATAGTCTATGGGAAAAGTACTCACCATATTTATATTTAAGTCACAGAATGGTGATCTACCATGGTGATGTTGAGAATTAGATTGATTACGAAAATCTTCATCTGTTCTGAGTTGTAAATTTTTCACTTGTTGATAACTCATTCTTCCATTCCAAACACCCTCTTGGGTACATCTATCACACCCAAAGTAGCCAGAGTGGAGTTTGATTGCCTTCACCATTGCTTTTGCTGGGGCATCACATATGACTCCTTTTAGTTTTACTGGCAATGTTTTGTCATCATTTTTAAATCCATAGTGCATAATTTTTTTCAAATCCTGAATGAATTCATTTAAAAAATCTAAATCACTAGTTTAGAGCTTCCGTATGTGAGGACTACTGGGAAAACTCTTATAGGTTTGACATTATTGATAGCACAAAGAACAGGCCATAAACTTTCATTTTTACTTCTAAATATTGGCAAACCATCAATGTTGCAAATTAAAGATATTTCTGCCAAATCTCTTATTGTTGATTTAGGATACAGCCTTAAAGTTTTCAACATTTCCTCCTCTAACCCCAAGTAGATATACATCATGCCTGATTTAGTCTCAGTAGGTATATGTTTAACTGTATTCAGTAACGAACGAGCTGTTTTTGGCAAGTCAGCATGTCCCTGTTTTCTCAATTTTTTTAATAAATTATCAATGGCATTGTGTGTTATGCCATATTTATTAACCCATACTAACAATACATCTGATAATGATTTATCATCCTCATCACCACTGCTCTCTGACTCTGATGATATTGGGTCATGCTCATCAATCATGTCCCAAGTCCAATCTCTCTCTCTCTGACTTTCCAGAGATGATGCATCTTCATTGGCTCCACGACCAATATTAGGTTCTGAATTAGATGACAAAGCAGCATGGTCATCGTCTATGCTGTTTGTTGTAACATTGGCCAAAGGATCCTGATTCAACAACTGAATCTCAACCTCATCACTATTTTCATTTTTGCCACGCTGGGACGCCTGTTCTTTTAGGCGTCGCTTTTTGGCCCGTGACATACGCTGCCATCTTGTGTGGTATTCTCTTCTTCTTTCTATAATGTGTGCATACATTCTGAAGGAGAAAGGCCAAGTGCTACATTACCAATTACTATTACAAGATTATTAGTAAAGTACTGTACTGCAAAAAGCAAATAAAATGGGGTAAACTAAACTTTGAAAACAAATAATAATTAAAACAGGTAAATTAGTAAAATAACAAAGGCTTAAGCAGACATGACTCTGCTTAAGCCATGTAAAGCAGACAGATAAGATGGCAATATATAAGGGGAAAAAATTAAAAAGCTAGGATATAAAACTAATTGAGATCAAAAGCATAAATTACTATAGGGGAAAAAATAACAAATGACTTCATAAAAAAAATTATCCAATTGCCAACAGCAACTTGGTAGTACGAGTCTAAGTCTAAGAAACAAACAAAATTTAAATGCTGTTATCTGCAATGAAACAATACATACTATTGCACGTACCGAAACATTGATGAATGTAAAAAATAGAGGTGTGAAAAAAGGAGGTGTTATACCAAAACAGATGCAGAACTAGGAAACAGGATTTCTTCAACAGAAATTTTGAAATTGTTCACAATTTTTGTTAGACCAAAGTTGGAGTATGCAGCAGTTGTATGGTGCCCATATCTTAAGAAGCATATCAACAAACTGGAAACGGTGCAGAGACATGCCACTAACTGGCATTAACTAAATGCCAAAAAATATGCCAAATATACTACATAAATATACATACTACACATGCACAATAATTGTCCTGGGACCTCTGATATTCATAATATATATATATATATATATATATATATATATATATATATATATATATATATATATATATATATATATATATATATATATATATATAATATATATATATATATATATATATATATATATATATATATATATATATATATATATATATATATAGGGCCATCAACACACCTCCAGCTAGGGCCACCAACACACCTCCAGGGCCATCAACACGCCTCCAGGGCCATCAACACAACACCACCATCAACACACCTCCAGCCAGGGCCACCAACACACCTCCAGGGCCACCAACACACCTCCAGGGCCACCAACACACCTCCAGGGCCATCAACACGCCTCCAGGGCCATCAACACAACACCACCATCAACACACCTCCAGCCAGGGCCACCAACACACCTCCAGGGCCACCAACACACCTCCAGGGCCACCAACACACCTCCAGGGCCACCAACACACCTCCAGGGCCACCAACACACCTCCAGGGCCATCAACACGCCTCCAGGGCCATCAACACAACACCACCATCAACACACCTCCAGCCAGGGCCACCAACACACCTCCAGGGCCACCAACACACCTCCAGGGCCACCAACACGTCTCCAGGGCCACCAACACGTCTCCAGGGCCATCAACACACCTCCAGGGCCACCAACACACCTCCAGGGCCATCAACACACCTCCAGGGCCACCAACACACCTCCAGGGCCATCAACACACCTCCAGGGCCACCAACACACCTCCAGGGCCACCAACACACCTCCAGGGCCATCAACACGCCTCCAGGGCCATCAACACAACACCACCATCAACACACCTCCAGCCAGGGCCACCAACACACCTCCAGGGCCACCAACACACCTCCAGGGCCACCAACACACCTCCAGGGCCATCAACACACCTCCAGGGCCACCAACACACCTCCAGGGCTACCAACACACCTCCAGGGCCATCAACACGCCTCCAGGGCCACCAACACACCTCCAGGGCCACCAACACACCTCCAGGGCCACCAACACACCTCCAGGGCCATCAACACGCCTCCAGGGCCATCAACACAACACCACCATCAACACACCTCCAGCCAGGGCCACCAACACACCTCCAGGGCCACCAACACACCTCCAGGGCCACCAACACACCTCCAGGGCCACCAACACGTCTCCAGGGCCATCAACACACCTCCAGGGCCACCAACACGCCTCCAGGGCCATCAACTCAACACCACCATCAACACACCTCTAGCCAGGGCCATCAACACAACACCACCATCAACACACCTCCAGCCAGGGCCATCAACACACCATCCAGCCTACCACCACAAGCTTATATATATACTACACATGTCTAAGAGCAAATAAAAGAAAACAGTTACCTTAACTATTGAAGATGCAGCAGGATTTTGTGGATAAGCCAACAGCAGTCCCTCTCGACACGGTTTTAAAATGGCGGCGACTACCACAACATGCAACGAGCCTAAAGAATGTCCAGCGCTAGCATTATCTAAACGCTATTATATATTATCAAGCAATACGGAAATCTAAAATAAAAAAAATGATACAAATAATTGTATTAAATATTTATTTGCAATTACAATACCTCGGGAATATATTTTTGCGTTAGCAAAACATATTAAGTTTGTATTTAGTTTAACTCAAATTAAAAAATTCTTTACAAATTCATTCATGTTTTTATTCATGTTGTTCATGTTTTTATGTTAAAATGTTTTTGTTGATTTGTTTGTATATTTTCATAAGTAAAGCATGCTTACCGTCTTATTCCAAGTTTTATGATAACTTTACAAGGTTTAAAACATAAAGTTCAATATATATTCTGGTTTTCACACAGGAATTATACGTTAATATAACATCATAATAACGTAATGATGTCGTGTAAATAACGTTATACTGACGTCATATAAATGTTATATTTATGTTATAAGAACGTAAATTGGATAGCTTTACAGAAAGTAAACAAAAAAAACTAAATGTTGACTGAAAATTATTTATTCTTAAATATAAAGCATGAAAACATTATAATTCCATAGCATTTACTATTATTTTTAAATTTTTACATAAATCTTAAAAAATTGTGTCTCAAGAATATATGATTTTAGTTATATCCTTTGGTTTTAAGAACGTCAGATATACGTATTTATGTCAAAAGTTACAGTATTACCTTTGTGGGACCATTTAAAAACGTCCACAAACGTTCTGTGTTTGCTGGGAATTCACAGTTTTGTGAATTTCCTTGACCTCCTGAACGTTTAATTTCGCCTCGATGGACTCGATTCTCTGCCCAAGATTTTGGAGTAACTCACCAACTTTTCTTAGTTCAGCCCACACCTCCTTGGCCATATTATTATGACCCTCTTTCTGAGCCACAGTAGCCACTTCACTCACCGTTACATTGTCAATGCCGGAGTCCTGAGTGGTGGCGTGGCTGCTTGTTGCTTGAGCCTGACGAAGTAAAGGAGACTCCTTTACCCACGGAGTCTGTTTTGCTGTGCTCCCGATGTCTGGGTAAGAGCTCTTGCTTGCTCTGTAACATTCACCGGCCGGATAACACCCATACTCGGCCTCTTGCTACACACAGCTGAGCTGGCATTGTGAACGCCTCCACAGTTGCAGCATCTGGGAACTATTTACTCACCCAGATTAAGTCTGTTTCTACATACATTAGAGAGGTGAGACTTTCTGCAGAAACGACATCGTGGATCATTTTGACAGCTCCAGGATTTATGCCCCCATCTGCAGCATTTCAGGCATATTATGGGCTCTTCTACATACTTTGCTACATGCCTGTAGCCAACCCCGGTGATGAACACTTTCTCGGGAACTTCACCTCTCACTAAAGCCACCACCTGACTCCTAGCTTCACCTTTAATAAGGTGACGCTTGGCCCACACAAATCGTTGGCCGTCGAGGATGAATTCGGGGTTCAGAATCTGAGGGTATTTATAGATAATTACCTTCGTCAGCTTCTCGTTCCCCTCCGGTATTTCCATAACAATTCCATCGTATCCTTGCTGGGTAAGATACTCCACTGCCTCCATAGAACCTACCGTTAAGTAAGGTCTGTTTACACCTTCCTTCAGCAGGGGCTCGAACTTGCGGTGTTCTCTTCCAAGTGTGACTGCCCACAGCAGCTTCTGATGATAGGCCAGCGTGCATGAGGCAGGGAAGAGAAGCCTCCTCCGCTGACCCTCACCTTCCTCACATCGTTCCGTCCGTTTGTCGACATCAGTCTCGGCGTCGTTCTTCATTCTCTTGTCGTTTCCGTTAAGTGTACCATTACTGTCAACACTACGCCTTGCATCCTGTCTTCTCCGTTTCTTCTGTTGCCTTGTTAGAACGTCTTGATACTCACCCTCCTCGACTGACTGGCTGCTTTCTGAGTCCATGTTAATATTGCCGTGGGAAGTAGCCAGTTCTTCTGGTAACTGAGTCTCCATCGGTGGTGGGGAGGCCTGTGGTTGTGCTGGCCTCCACCCCTCACACACACACACACACTAAATATATGAATCAGCAAAATTATAAATTAAATATGCAATCTGGTATGCACATGACTTGAAACTGGAGTTATGTAAATTAATTGGATCAGGTAAAGCATAGTAAATTTTTTTCCTGAAACTGAGAGATGTAAATTTCATGAAAATAATTACACAAGTATACAACACTCAACATGTAGTACAATATGATACTTAATAATGGATAAAATGTAGAAAATTTACACAAAAGAATTAACATGTAATGCAGAACATGTAGCAATAAGGCATCAAGAATTTAAAACAAATTAACTTTCTGTAAATGTGTAAATAATAATAATAATAATAATAATCACTGTGGAAAGAATACAAGAATATTCTGCAATGTTATAGCAACTGCTGTAATTAGCTTATAATAAAGTTATAGAGTACAGTACTATAAACACATACTGTAACATTTAATATAAAATTTGCTAAAGGAAACTTCAGATTAAGGTCTGGGGAAAACATAAAATTTGTCTATAATGCACTTCAACTGCTGAAAAAAAAACAATATTATTTATACTTAATACACTGCACCAGAATGTACTTGGAATCACTTAACATAACATTACTAATGAACAATGGAACTTGTAGCTCCAAACACCACAAAAAGGAATTGAGTGAGGAATGGGCAGCTAATTCCTCTTATCAAGTCACTGGAGGAAAGAATATTTGATATACAGGGTTATTTCCTTATTAAATCGCAATTATTGTATAGCACAGTGTGTACCAGCTATAGTTTACTTAGCTTCGGGCTGTGGTATCTTCAGAACAACTTTGGCTATCGTGGAAAACAATCCACGAGGAGTCGTGTGGGGAGAGGTGAGTGGCGGCGTTGTTTACATCCGGAGGCGATCCTGGCGTCGGTTTCCTGAACCTGGGCTGACGTCATGGACTGGCGTGACGTCATGGGCTGCCGTGACGTCATGGGAAGACGAGGGCGAGATTACAGAAACGAAGAGTACAGATGAATGTTGCATTGTAGAAAATACTCCATCCAGTGAGCAGTACACTTCACTTCAAAAGGCGCTGGAGTTGACACTCGGCGGTGTTAACAGTAGCTAGGGAGCACCAACTAAAATCTGGGCGGGTAGATATCTCTGAAGTTACACAGTTTATGTAATTGACAAATTTCAACATTCTCTGTGATTCTTGTATGACAGAAAACGAGATACATTTATGGGGTGACTCTGCTGGTTATAGCTTCGCTTTTAACTTAAACTGGTTGAGAGAGGTACAGTCTTTAACATGGTTGGGAAGGTCATTCCACATTCTGGGCCCCTTGATTTGTAGAGCATTTCTAGTTTGATTAAGTCGTACTCTAGGAATATCAAAACTGTATTTATTTCTGGTGTGATGCTCATGGGTTCTGATACAACCTTCTATGAAGCTTTTGAGATCAGGATTGGCATTATAGTTTAGCGTTTTATATATGTATAATACACATGAGAGAATGTGCAGTGACTTAATGTCTAACATATTCAGAGATTTAAGTAGGGGTACCGAGTGATGTCTGGGGCCAGAATTGGATATTGTCCTAATAGCAGCTTTGTGTTGAGTAATTAGAGGACGTAAGTGATTTTGGGTAGTAGAGCCCCAAGCACAAATACCATAGTTGAGATATGGATAGATAAGGGAGTAATAGAGAGTCACCAGGGCAGGGCGTGGTACATAATATCTGATCTTAGAAAGAATGCCCACAGTTTTTGAAACTTTTTTTGATATGTTTAGAATGTGTCCCTGGAAATTAAGCTTGTGGTCAATGAGAATGCCAAGGAATTTGCTATCTAATTTGTTACAAATTTGGGTATTGTTTATTTTGAGATTTATTTGATTAGAGGATTTATTGCCAAACAGAATATAAAAGTTTTGTAAATGTTAAGGGTGAGTTTGTTGGCAGTTAGCCACAGATGGACTTTATTTAGCTCAGTATTTACAGTGGCATTTAGAGCAAGGGGATCAAGGGGATCAAGGGTTTTACTTATTTATTTCTTTATTTATTTATTTATTTATTTATTTATTTACTTATTTATTTATTTATTTATTTATTTATTTATTTATTATTTATTTATTTATTTATTTATTTATTTATTTATTTATTTATTTATTTATTTATATTCAAGAAGGCACATTGGGTTTTTGGGAGTACATAGCATTGTGTTTACATTCTTGTGAAGCCACTAGAAGCAAAGCGTTTTGGGCAGGTCCTTAATCAATAAATAAATAAATAAATAAATAAATAAATTACCAAACCCCTCCTCCTTTACCCCTCCTTACCAAACAAGTAACTGATAAAAGAAAAAATAACCCATGGCTCACAAGTGGCATAATTAAATCAATCAACAAAATACATGAATACGAAAAGAAATTTAGGAGCGGCCTAGTTTCAATGGAAGTAATTAAAAGGTACTCGTCAGTGCTTACCAGTATCATAAGAAAAGCAAAACTTTCATATTATGAGACTAGATTCAAAGAAGCAAAAGGCAACATGAAAAGCACATGGAATACCATCTCTAACATCCTGGGAACTAAACAACACTCCCACAATCAGATAACACTCTCTAAGAATGGCCTTACACTGTCATCTGACTTAGAAATGGCGAATGAATTTAATAGCTTCTTTTCATCGATTGGTGCTAACCTTGCAAGTAAAATTCCACAGACTCAGACACATATCAACACATATCTCTCAGGCAGCTATCCAAACTCTCTTCTCCTCTCACCAGTCAGCCCGTCAGATGTTGTGTCCATCATACACTCACTAAAAACCAAAGCTGGGAACATCAGTGAAATCCCATCCATTGTATACAAGAGCGCCTCCCATGCCCTTGCACCACCTATAGCTCTGCTGTTCAACAAATCCCTTGAGTGTCATACCTTCCCTGATATCCTTAAAAAAGCAAGAGTAACGCCAGTTCATAAAGGAGGTAATCCGTCAGACATTAACAACTATAGACCAATATCGAACCTACCCATACTATCAAAAATATTTGAAAAAATTATCTACAAACAGCTCTACTCCTATCTCGTAAAATTCAACATTCTTAGCCCCTGTCAGTTTGGATTCCGCTCTCAAAAGAGTACCAACGATGCAATTATTAGTCTCCTTGATATAATTTACTCAGCTCTTGACAAAAATGAGTTTCCAATTGGACTCTTCATTGACCTGAGAAAGGCCTTTGATACTGTTAATCACGATTACCTCTTAAGTAAACTCCATCATTATGGAATCCGAGGCCATGCACTGGACTATATCCAATCCTATCTTAGTGATAGACACCAATGTGTAGCCATCAATAATATAATCTCTCCCATTCTACCAATAACTGTTGGAGTGCCACAGGGCAGCATCTTGGGACCTCTTCTTTTTCTTATATACATTAATGATCTGCCTAATGTCTCTAACATTCTGAAACCTATTTTGTTTGCTGATGATACTACCCTCATCTACTCCAACCCCAACCCACATACACTAAATGGTGTTGTTAATAATGAACTAAAAAAAGTCCACTTATGGATTTCAACCAACAAACTAACACTTAACATAGAAAAGACCTACTACATCCTATTCAGAAACAAATCTACAAATGCAATTCAGCTTCAGATTGACAATGTAAACATTAGCAACAAAAATGATGGAAAGTTTCTTGGCATATTCCTAGACAAGAGACTCAACTTCAGTACCCACATACAACACATCCTACCCTACCCATCAACATTGGTGTTCCCCAGGGCAGCATACTTGGCCCTCTCCTCTTTCTCATCTACATTAATGACCTTCCAAATGCCTCCCAACACCTGAAACCAATTCTATTTGCTGACGACACAACCTTCTTTTACTCCAGTCCTGATCCCCTTGCTCTAAATGCCACAGTAAATACTGAGCTAAATAAAGTCCATCTGTGGCTAACTGCCAACAAACTCACCCTTAACATTGACAAAACTTTCTATATTCTGTTTGGCAATAAATCCTCTAATCAAATAAATCTCAAAATAAACAATACCCAAATTTGTAACAAATTAGATGGCAAATTCCTTGGCATTCTCATTGACCACAAGCTGAATTTCCAGGGACACATTCTAAACATATCAAAAAAAGTTTCAAAAACTGTGGGCATTCTTTCTAAGATCAGATATTATGTACCACGCCCTGCCCTAGTGACTCTCTATTACTCCCTTATCTATCCATATCTCAACTATGGTATTTGTGCTTGGGGCTCTACTACCCAAAATCACTTACGTCCTCTAATTACTCAACACAAAGCTGCTATTAGGACAATATCCAATTCTGGCCCCAGACATCACTCGGTACCCCTACTCAAATCTCTGAATATGTTAGACATTAAGTCACTGCACATTCTCTCATGTGTATTATACATATATAAAACGCTAAACTATAATGCCAATACTGATCTCAAAAGCTTCATAGAAGGTTGTAACAGAACCCATGAGCACCACACCAGAAATAAATACAGTTTTGATATTCATAAAGTACGACTTAATCAAACTAGAAATGCTCTACAAATCAAGGGGCCCAGAATGTGGAATGACCTTCCCAACCATGTTAAAGACTGTACCTCTCTCAACCAGTTTAAGTTAAAAACGAAGCTATACCTAATAAATTCCCTGTAACCTACCTTACCTTTCTATTGTCAACCAATGTCTGTTTTTCTTTAAAGAGCGCTGTTTGTCGACATAATTGTATTTGTGCTGCTTTTTCATCTATGTTTTCATTTCTTGTTTTCATTCTACTCATTATGCTCAATTAATATTAAGCTTGTCATTTAAGTTTATCATGCCCGAAACGCTTTGCGTAATAGTGGCTTTAGGCATTGTATGTACTAGCTCTACCTATAAGTCAACCAATCCTTGTAAAAATTTATTGTATGTATGTACCTTACCTAAATAAAATTGTATTGTATTGTATTGTATTGTACATAACTAAGAAAGTCTCTAAAACAGTTGGTATACTTTCCAAAATCAGATATTATGTTCCTAACTCTGCTCTCATCTCTCTATATTATGCACTAATCTATCCCTATCTCAACTATGGTATCTGTGCATGGGGTTCAACCACTGCAAACCACCTCAAGTCCATCATCACCCAGCAAAAATCTGCTATCAGAATAATATCAAATTCTGCTTTCAGACAACACACAGCCCCCTTGTTTAACTCCCTAAACATGCTAAACATAATCTCACTCCACAAATTCTCTTGTGTCAACTACATTTACAAAACCCTGTTCTTAAATGCAAATCCTTGTCTGAAACTCTTCTTGGACAGATGTAATAGGACCCATTATCACCACACCAGAAATAAATATCTCTTTGATATCCCCAGAGTTAAACTTAATCTGTGTAAACACTCTATGCAAATAAAGGGACCCAGTTTATGGAACTCACTCCCTACTGAATTGAAAAGCTGTCCAACTTTTACATCATTCAAAATCAATACTAAAAAGTACCTAATTTCATCTTCATAGTTTTTCACTTTTTGCCTTAAAATTGCACTGTATCAATTGCTACCCAATCTCCCAATCTTTATGTTCCCAATTTATACATCTTTACCATTGTGATCATTGCTGTTTTCTTATATGTGCTGCCAATCTGTTGTATGGTGTTTATAAATCTCGAACGCTCATCCGCTCCTGACGACCCTGCTCCCCCTCCAACTTTATCAGCTGCTCCTTGAGCCCACAACATCCCTAACATGATGTAACAACCCCAGAAGGCAGCTAAGTACCCAGTGACCTAAATGTGACCGAAATATTCGACAAAACCTAACCTACTACCTCATCTCGACCTCATTAGTGTTGCTCCCTGGAGGAAGCTAACCTGACGTTTGCTGCTGCCATATCAACAAGTCTACCCCATCTGCTGTATACATCTCTGCTGCTACCATGCTAAACAATTCTAAGCTCGGCAAGGCCGTAAAGAATGATAGCACACCTATCAGGATGAACCCAACCAGCCAAGCTAGCAACAGGAATAATGCGGCTGTCTCCCCCTTAGGGGCTACCGGGGGGAGTACCGACCCTCCCTGCGTCAACAATAACAAACCTTCCCAGCTGATTGAAGCGTCGTCACTGACTCGAGCCTTACAACAGTTATGTAACCATATGGAGCAACTTAAACGAGCTGCCTCCCCATGTACTGACTTTAAGCGTCCCGCTGATAATCCATGGCTCAGATTATTGACTCAAATACATGATGACCAAAAGTCTATAATCCGAGAGCAGTCGGACCTGATAATGAAGCTTCAGAGTGATGCTTTGGCAATGCACAAGGCTAACCAAGATCTGTCTGCCAGAGTCGGCTACCTCGAACATGAATTAAGCTCTCTTCGGATCTCGGTTACTAACTTTAAACCAGCAGAAACCTCTAAGAAGCAAGAAGAGATGTTACAAAAGTTAGAGAACCACTTTAACTCCCTACAACAGCAACAAACTGCAACCCAAGACGAATCAGACCAACTTAAGCTCCTTGATTCTGTCATCATCTCATCACAGGATTTTCCCCATGAAACTGACAGAGAAGACTGTACTGCCATCGTGATCCAGGAATTGCGTACTAAGTTGAATTATTCAATCGAAGCAAGAGACATTAAGTCAGCTTATAGAGTGAGTACCAAATCATCTGGTGCAAACAACAGAAGGATACGCGTGAAGTTGGATAGCTGCTCCCGCAAGTCAGACCTTATCACTGCTGCAGTCGCTAGGAAATCCAAGGTTTATGTGAACGAATGTCTTACCAGATTCAGACAAAATCTCTTATTTAAACTACGTGGAATTCGCAATAGATCCACTGCTATTAAACATTGTTTTGTGCGCGATGGTAAAATAATAGCTAGGAAGACTGACTCTGGAAAAACTTATGTCATAACCACTGAAGCACACCTCACTTCTTTCCTGGATGACTGTGGGATATCAGCTGAATAACCAGAACATAATTTGTAGTCTCACATACAACCAAAGTGTACTTAAGCTCTGCCTTTCCTTTCCAAAGGTGTTTATTTTTATTTTTATTTTAATTTTTACTTTATTTTTTGTTTGTCATCTTTGCCTGTTTTATACTCTTAATTATTTGTTCTTAGTTAATCCCCTTGTCACTAAACCTAGGGCTTTTTATTACCCTGTTAATTAACCATTACTAAGCTAATTATCTTCAAGATCATTTTTTTATGATTATTATTTTTCTTATTATTTTTTATTTTACATTTATATTGTCAGTCTCTACTGATTTTTTGTGTTTTATTTTATGTAACTTCTGTGTCCTCCCTGGCTATCTATTGGATCTTTATTTTACTTCTAAATTGTTACTATTTTATTGTATCTGCTCTTATTCTTGTGTTTTGCTTTATCGTGTATCTTGTATCGTGATCCCTCTGCATCTCTATGCACACTGATATTGATCCTGATCAAAATCTTCTGTCTCATATCTATACCAACCAGCACATTGATCATCATTATTGTAAGTATTTCACAGCACACCAGGCTAAAAACAAACTCCAAAATAGCACCTATCTATCAGTTTATAACCAAAATGTTAGATCACTTGGTAAACATTTTGACGATTTAAATGCACTACTCACAGCACTAGGTACTAACCTATCGTTCATTATTTTAACAGAAACTTGGCTAAATAAAGACTATACCCAACTCTACAACTTAGCTGGTTATAAAGCCATTCATAACTGTAGGCCTAATAAAAAAGGTGGTGGCACAGCTATATATTACCGAGATACATTTATCTGCAACAGTGTTATTAGTGACAGAGATGACTACTGTGAATATACTTTTGCTCAGTTTACAATTAAATCCCTTAAATCCTCTTTGACTATTGGAGCCATCTATAGATTTCCTAATACTAACATAGCTTCTTTCTCAGACAACCTAAGGAATCTTATTATAAACAACAATCTCAACAAAAACCACATCATTCTGGGAGGAGACTTTAATATTGACCTGGGTCAACAAAACTGCTCTCAAGTTGACTATTTCCTTAACAGCATGAACTCCTGTATGCTAATCCCCACTATCACCAAACCTACCCGAGTCACTCAAACATCAGCCACTACCTTGGACCACATATGGACAAACATAACAGCTCCCCTTGTATCTGGTATAATCTACGACAGAACAACTGACCACTATCCTACCTTTCTCATAGCGAACATGGACATAACACCACCAAAAAGCAAGAAATTTTCATTTAGGCTACACAGTGAATCAGCTTTAGACAATCTTACAGAGGCACTTCACAATATTAACTGGGATTCTGAATTCAATAATACCCATGATATAAATTCATTAGCTAACCTCTTCCTCTCCAAAACTCTAAGCCTCTACAACCTTCATTGTCCCCTTCTTACAAAGCAAGTAACTGACAAAAGATTAAACAATCCATGGCTCACAAATGGCATTCTCAACTCAATCAACAAGAAACATGAATATGAAAAGAAAGTTAGGATTGGCCTAGTTTCAAAGGAAGTAGCTAAAAGGTACTCATCAATGCTTACCAGTATCATAAGAAAGGCAAAACTTGCATATTATGTGAATAGATTCAATGAAGCAAAAGGCAACATGAAAAACACTTGGAAAACTATCTCTAGTATCCTAGGAACTAAACAACACTCACATAACCAAATAAAACTCTACAAGGATGGGGATATACCGTCAACTGATTTAGAAATGGCAAATGAATTTAATAGTTTCTTTTCATCGGTTGGTGCTAATCTTGCCAGTAAAATCCCACAGACTCAGACACATATTAACACATATCTCTCAGGCAGCTATCCAAACTCTCTTCTCCTTTCACCAATCAGCCCGGCAGATGTTGTGTCCATCATACACTCTCTAAAAACCAAGGCAGGGAACACCAGTGAAATTCCGTCCATTGTGTACAAGAGAGCCTCCCATGCCCTTGCCCCACCCATAGCACTACTGTTCAACAAATCTATAGAGTGTCACACCTTCCCTGATATCCTCAAAAAAGCAAGAGTAACGCCAGTCCATAAAGGAGGCAATCCGGCGGACATAAACAATTATAGACCAATATCAAATCTACCCATTCTATCAAAAATATTTGAAAAAATTATTTACAAACAGCTCTATTCCTACCTCGTAAAATTCGACATACTCAGCCCCTGCCAGTTTGGCTTCCGGTCCCAAAAGAGTACCAATGATGCAATCATTAGTCTCCTTGACATTATCTACTCAGCCCTTGACAAAAATGAGTTTCCGATTGGACTCTTCATTGACCTAAGAAAAGCCTTTGATACTGTTAATCACAACTACCTCTTATTTAAACTCCAGCATTATGGAATCCGAGGCCTTGCCCTTGACTACATCCGATCCTATCTTAGTGACAGACACCAATATGTAACCATCAATGATACAACTTCTTCCACTCTACCAATTACCGTTGGAGTGCCACAGGGCAGCATCTTAGGACCTCTTCTATTTCTTATATATATAAACGATCTGCCTAATGTCTCTAATATTCTCAAACCTATATTGTTTGCTGACGATACTACCCTTATCTACTCAAACCTCAACCCACATACACTAAATAATGTTGTGAATAATGAATTAAAAAAAGTCCACTTATGGATGTCAACGAACAAACTAACATTAAACATCGAAAAGACTTACTACATCTTATTTGGAAGCAAATCATCAAATGCAATTCAGCTACAGATAGACAACATTAACATCAGTAATAAAAATGATGGCAAGTTTCTTGGCCTATTCCTAGACAAGAGACTCAACTTCAGCACCCACATTCAACACATAACTAAGAAAGTCTCTAAGACAGTTGGTATACTCTCCAAAATCAGATATTATGTTCCTAACTCTGCTCTCCTCTCACTATATTATGCACTAATCTACCCCTATCTTAATTATGGTATCTGTGCATGGGGGTCTACCACTGCAAACCACCTTAAGCCCATCATCACACAGCAAAAATCTGCTATCAGAATAATAACTAACTCTGCTTTCAGACAACACTCAGCTCCCTTGTTTAAATCTCTAAACTTGCTAAATATTAACTCCCTCCACACATTCTCTTGTGTCAACTACATTTACAAAACCCTGTTCTTAAATGCAAACCATGCTCTGAAACTCTCCCTGGACAGATGTAATAGGACCCATTATCACCACACCAGAAATAAATATCTCTTTGATATCCCCAGGGTCAAACTTAATCTGTGTAAACACTCTATGCAAATTAAGGGACCTAGTCTATGGAACTCACTCCCTAGTGAATTGAAAAACTGTAAAACTTTTGCCTTATTTAAAAGCAAAACCAAAAAGTACCTAACTTCATCTATTTAGTTTCCTACACTGAGCTTTAAATTTGCTCTGTACCTAGTGGTACCCAATCTCCTAATTTTTATGTAATATCAAACAACCTTATCATTGTGTTCATTGCTGTCTTCTTTTATGTGCTAGCCATATGCTGTATTGTGACTACCAATTTTTGTCAACTACCATTCAAGCTGTCATTGCAATCAATCTTATATTGTTTCTGCTGTATTGTGCCTACCAATTTGTTGTCAACTACCATTTTAAGCTGTCATTGCAATCAATCATAGCTACCTATGTGCTTTAATATACTGTACCTATAATTTTCTCTCATCTTTTTTTTTTTCATTCCATGTAATCTGTTATCATTTTTTTGTCTATAAATTTTGCAAGTATTTACCTCCTTAAAATTTTCTTAGATTAAGGACCTGCCCGAAACGCTGCGCGTGCTAGTGGCTTTACAAGACTGTAATTACCATATTTGTATCCTCACATTCCTTATGTACATTCTTGTATATGCATAAATAAATAAATAAATAAAGTTTATCTGTATCTTTTGCTACCCAGTCTCCCAATCTTTATGTACCCAATCTGAACATCTTTACCATTGTGATCATTGCTGTCTTATATGTGCTGTCAATCTGCTGTATGGTGTCTATTAACCTTGTTTAAATTACTAATCAAGCTGTCAATGTAATCAATCAGAGCTTTAATATAACAATGTGCTTTAATATACCTACTTATCTCTCTCATCTCATTTTTCTCTTGTAATGTATCTTTATCATTTATCAATTCTGATTGAAATTACCTACTTAAAATTATCTGCTAGATTAAGGACCTGCCCGAAACGCTGTGCGTACTAGTCAGATTCAGATTCAGATGTTTATTCAGGTAAGGTATATACATACAAGTGATGTTACATTAATGGATTGATATATAGATAGAGCTAGTACATACAATGCCTAAAGCCACTATTACGCAATGCGTTTCGGGCAAGAAAAACATTAATATCTAGAACTTAATACTAATTGAGCATAAAGAATAAAAGATGTTGAGAACAAATACAAATAAAGATAAAAAAAAAGGGGGAACATGACTGAAAAAGCAGCACAAATACAATAGGTTGACAAACAGTGTTGATTAAAAAAAAAGAAAAAAAAAAGAAAATAACAGAAAATAGTGGCTTTACAAGAATGTAAATACTGTACTATCCAATGTATTCTCACAAACCCAATGTACCTTCTTGTATATATATAAATAAATAAATAAATAAATAAATAAATAAATAAATAAATAAATAAATAAATAAATAAATAAATAAATAAATAAATAAATAAATAAATTTTTATTCAGGTAAGGTACATACATACAAGGTAAGATACAAAGTTGATGGATTTATAGATAGAGCTAGTACATACAATGCCTAAAGCCACTATTACGCAAAGCGTTTCGGGCATAAAAAACTTAAATGACTAAAGCTTAATACTAATTGAGCATAAAGAGTAAAATGAAAACATGAAATGAAAACATAGCTGAAAAAGCAGCACAAATACAATTCTGTCGACAAACAGCGCTCTTTAAAAAAAAAAAAAAAAACACATTGGTTGACAATAGAGGGGTAAGGTAGGTTACAGGGAATTTATTAGGTATAGCTTCGTCTTTATCTTAAACTGGTTGAGAGAGGTACAGTCTTTAACATGGTTGGGAAGGTCAATCCACAATCTGGGTCCTTTGATTTGTAGAGCATTTCTAGTTTGATTAAGTCGTACTCTAGGAATATCAAAACTGTATTTATTTCTGGTGTGGTGCTCATGGGTTCTGTTACAACCTTCTATGAAGCTTTTGAGGTCAGGATTGGCATTACAGTTCAGCGTTTTATATATGTATAATACACATGAGAGAATGTGCAGTGACTTAATGTCTAACATATTCAGAGATTTGAGTAGGGGTACCGAGTGATGTCTGGGGCCAGAGTTGGATATTGTCCTAATAGCAGCTTTGTGTTGAGTAATTAGAGGACGTAAATGATTTTTGGTAGTAGAGCCCCAAGCACAAATACCATAGTTGAGATATGGATAGATAAGGGAGTAATAGAGAGTCACCAGGGCAGGGCGGGGTACATAATATCTGATCTTAGAAAGAATGCCAACAGTTTTTGGAACTTTTTTTGATATATTTAGAATGTGTCCCTGGAAATTCAGCTTGTGGTCAATGAGAATGCCAAGGAATTTGCCATCTAATTTGTTACAAATTTGGGTATTGTTTATTTTGAGATTTATTTGATTAGAGGATTTATTGCCAAACAGAATATAGAAAGTTTTGTCAATGTTAAGGGTGAGTTTGTTGGCAGTTTGCCAAAGCTGGACTTTATTTAGCTCAGTATTTACTGTGGCATTTAGAGCAAGGGGGTCAGGACTGGAGTAAATGAAGGTTGTGTCGTCAGTAAATAGAATTGGTTTGAGGTGTTGGGAGGCATTTGGAAGGTCATTAATGTAGATGAGAAAGAGGAGAGGGCCAAGTATGCTGCCCTGAGGAACACCAATGTTGATGGGAAGGGTGGGAGAAATTGAATTATTCACAGAAACATACTGGAGCCTGTCAGTAAGGTAGGATTTGAGGTATTGCAGGGAGTGTCCTCTGACTCCATAATGATGTAATTTAAGAAGAAGGTTTTGGTGGATGACAGTGTCAAAAGCTTTACGCAGGTCCACAAATAACCCAACAGGGAACTCATTTTTATCAAGAGCTGTATGAATCGAGTTAAGCATACTAATAAGTGCATCGTTAGTGCTTTTTTTGGGTCTGAAGCCATATTGGCAAGGGCTAAGTATATTGTGTTTGGCTAGATACGAGTAAAGCTGCTTATAGATTAGTTTTTCAAAATTTTTTGACAAGTTTGGCAGGATTGATATAGGTCTGTAGTTGTTAACATCTGTGAGATCACCACATTTGTGGACAGGCGTCACTCTCGCTTTTTTCAGAATATCTGGAAAGGTTTGGAGTTCAAGTGACTTGTTGAAGAGCAATGCAATAGCAGGGGCTAAAGATCTGGAGGCTTTTTTGTAAATTAAAGTTGGTATCTCCTCAAGGGCACTAGACTTGGTTTTAAGGGAAAGGATTATCTCATTGACGTCAGTGGAATTAATAGGCGTTAGGTACAGAGACTGTGGATAGTTACCTGTAAGATAGTCCTTAACGTCAGTACTGGAAGATGGAATATCATTAGCAAGGGATGAACCAATGGAAGAGAAGAACCTATTGAACTCAATAGCAGAATCAGAGGCTGAAAGCTGACCATCGTTATTGGACAGGAGTGTTGGTTTGTTATTTAAAATCTTCTTTGATCCCAATATTTGTGAAATTGTGCTCCAAAGTTTTTTTAATGTTGCTCTTTATTTGTGTAAATTTATCTTCGTAGTATTTAGTTTTGGCTCGTCTAATTATCTTAGATAGCAATAACAAGTAATTCTTTACATTAATTTCAGTGGGAGACACAGTTCATCTGCCAGTTCTTTTATAACTTTGGGTTTAATTTCGTTTACACCTGGGACTTTTGAGTCGTTGACCCAATGTACCTTCTTGTATATATAAAATAAATAAATACATAAATACTGCCCGAAACGCTTTGCGTAATAGTGGCTTTAGGCATTGTATGTACTAGCTCTATCTATAAAGCCAACAAACTTTGTAAAATCTCTTTATGTATGTACCTTACCTAAATAAAAATTATTATTATTATTATTATTATTATAAATTTACGATGCTTACTGTTTGAGACATTTATTTTTGCTATATTTCGTATATGACAAGTGAAATTCAGTTCCTTGTCAATGTGAACACCAAAAATAATTTTCCAACTATTCTGCTTTCAATTTGGGTATTGTTAATTGTTAGTTTAATATGATCCATAGCAAGTCATTGAGTGCTCCTCGTACAACAGGTGTCAAGGTCACTAACCAGCAGAGTCACCCCATAAATGTATCTCGTTTTCTGTCATACCAGAATCACAGAGAATGTTGAAATTTGTCAATTACATAAACTGTGTAACTTCAGAGATATCTACCCGCCCAGATTTTAGTTGGTGCTCCCTAGCTACTGTTAACACCGCCGAGTGTCAACTCCAGCGCCTTTTGAAGTGAAGTGTACTGCTCACTGGATGGAGTATTTTCTACAATGCAACATTCATCTGTACTCTTCGTTTCTGTAATCTCGCCCTCGTCTTCCCATGACGTCACGGCAGCCCATGACGTCACGCCAGTCCATGACGTCAGCCCAGGTTCAGGAAACCGACGCCAGGATCGCCTCCGGATGTAAACAACGCCGCCACTCACCTCTCCCCACACGACTCCTCGTGGATTGTTTTCCACGATAGCCAAAGTTGTTCTGAAGATACCACAGCCCGAAGCTAAGTAAACTATAGCTGGTACACACTGTGCTATACAATAATTGCGATTTAATAAGGAAATAACCCTGTATATCAAATATTCTTTCCTCCAGTGACTTGATAAGAGGAATTAGCTGCCCATTCCTCACTCAATTCCTTTTTGTGGTGTTTGGAGCTACAAGTTCCATTGTTCATTAGTAATGTTATGTTAAGTGATTCCAAGTACATTCTGGTGCAGTGTATTAAGTATAAATAATATTGTTTTTTTTTCAGCAGTTGAAGTGCATTATAGACAAATTTTATGTTTTCCCCAGACCTTAATCTGAAGTTTCCTTTAGCAAATTTTATATTAAATGTTACAGTATGTGTTTATAGTACTGTACTCTATAACTTTATTATAAGCTAATTACAGCAGTTGCTATAACATTGCAGAATATTCTTGTATTCTTTCCACAGTGATTATTATTATTATTATTATTATTTACACATTTACAGAAAGTTAATTTGTTTTAAATTCTTGATGCCTTATTGCTACATGTTCTGCATTACATGTTAATTCTTTTGTGTAAATTTTCTACATTTTATCCATTATTAAGTATCATATTGTACTACATGTTGAGTGTTGTATACTTGTGTAATTATTTTCATGAAATTTACATCTCTCAGTTTCAGGAAAAAAATTTACTATGCTTTACCTGATCCAATTAATTTACATAACTCCAGTTTCAAGTCATGTGCATACCAGATTGCATATTTAATTTATAATTTTGCTGATTCATATATTTAGTGTGTGTGTGTGTGTGAGGGGTGGAGGCCAGCACAACCACAGGCCTCCCCACCACCGATGGAGACTCAGTTACCAGAAGAACTGGCTACTTCCCACGGCAATATTAACATGGACTCAGAAAGCAGCCAGTCAGTCGAGGAGGGTGAGTATCAAGACGTTCTAACAAGGCAACAGAAGAAACGGAGAAGACAGGATGCAAGGCGTAGTGTTGACAGTAATGGTACACTTAACGGAAACGACAAGAGAATGAAGAACGACGCCGAGACTGATGTCGACAAACGGACGGAACGATGTGAGGAAGGTGAGGGTCAGCGGAGGAGGCTTCTCTTCCCTGCCTCATGCACGCTGGCCTATCATCAGAAGCTGCTGTGGGCAGTCACACTTGGAAGAGAACACCGCAAGTTCGAGCCCCTGCTGAAGGAAGGTGTAAACAGACCTTACTTAACGGTAGGTTCTATGGAGGCAGTGGAGTATCTTACCCAGCAAGGATACGATGGAATTGTTATGGAAATACCGGAGGGGAACGAGAAGCTGACGAAGGTAATTATCTATAAATACCCTCAGATTCTGAACCCCGAATTCATCCTCGACGGCCAACGATTTGTGTGGGCCAAGCGTCACCTTATTAAAGGTGAAGCTAGGAGTCAGGTGGTGGCTTTAGTGAGAGGTGAAGTTCCCGAGAAAGTGTTCATCACCGGGGTTGGCTACAGGCATGTAGCAAAGTATGTAGAAGAGCCCATAATATGCCTGAAATGCTGCAGATGGGGGCATAAATCCTGGAGCTGTCAAAATGATCCACGATGTCGTTTCTGCGGAAAGTCTCACCTCTCTAATGTATGTAGAAACAGACTTAATCTGGGTGAGAAAATAGTTCCCAGATGCTGCAACTGTGGAGGCGTTCACAATGCCAGCTCAGCTGTGTGTAGCAAGAGGCCGAGTATGGGTGTTATCCGGCCGGTGAATGTTACAGAGCAAGCAAGAGCTCTTACCCAGACACCGGGAGCACAGCAAAACAGTCTGCCCCAAACAGCACCAGTGAACCGGACGAATGCGTGGGTAAAGGAGTCTCCTTTACTTCGTCAGGCTCAAGCAACAAGCAGCCACGCCACCACTCAGGACTCCGGCATTGACAATGTAACGGTGAGTGAAGTGGCTACTGTGGCTCAGAAAGAGGGTCATAATAATATGGCCAAGGAGGTGTGGGCTGAACTAAGAAAAGTTGGTGAGTTACTCCAAAATCTTGGGCAGAGAATCGAGTCCATCGAGGCGAAATTAAACGTTCAGGAGGTCAAGGAAATTCACAAAACTGTGAAAGAAAATCAGGATATAATGGTTGAGGGCAATAATGAAATATTGAGTGCTGAAATGAAAGAAAGTGAAGTGTGTGTGAATGATGATAGTCGTAGTGAAAGGAAGAACCCTATAATTACACATAAAATGAAGGAATCATTTGGGCAATAATGGACGTCTCAGGGCTGAAAAAATCTCTTGAGAATCGCAATGTCGCTTTTACTGGTGAACTTGGGAGGAGGTGGGAGATGTTATGCCAGGTATGGCTATCATTTAGTGAATTTATAGGGGATGACTTAGGCAGTGAATTGATTAATAATGGATCACCCTAGACTGAAAGTTTTGTCATGGAATGTTAATGGTTTAAGAAACAGGGTTACAGATGTTCATTGTTATGTGATGGGAAATGATATTGATGTTGTAGCTCTCCAAGAGACAGGGGATAGGAATGAAGGCTTATTGAAATTAAATGGTTATAAAGGGTTTCACCTCTTCGCCGCAAATAACATCAGAGGCACGTCAATTTATGTAAAGAACTCCATACCAGCAGAGTTAGTAGAACCGCCATCAAAAACGCAAGGTATAGAGAGTGTCTTTGTTAAATTATCATTAAGGGAAGGGGAATTTATTGTAGTTAATTTGTATGTATCCAGGAACTGCTTCGACGCCAACTATCTACCTGACTGCATTTATACTGATCCTTCACTGGTCATTGGGGACCTTAATGCTCGGCACACAAGCCTTGGGACAGTGGGTAGCATTAGTACTAATGGGGTCAAGTGGTTACAGTTTCTACAAGATCATCCAGATACCTGTCTCTTGGGAAACAATGAACCAACTCACATCAGGGGAGGACGGCTTGACTATGCCTGCGTTTTAAACTCTCAGGGGATTATGGGGGAGGCTCGGGTTGTTCGGGAACTACTTAGTGACCACTTTGCCTTGAACGTTGAATTACCACTGGGGAAAAAACAAGTCCACTTTCAAAGGAAAAGGCTAAATATTAATAAAGATATGAAAAATTATTTTATTCAAAATATGGGAGATTGGTATCAACAATACACGCCGCTCTGCGTTGATAGTTTTTACGAGGATATGGTCGAGAACATAGAGAAATTAGTACAGAGGGAAAATAACGGGGGCAGGGGAAGCAAGACGCATGGACCTAAGAAATTTAAATATTCCAATGATCAGCAAGTCAAGGGGTGGGAGAGAATGCTACGGAGTGCACATAAAGAATGGATAAAAAATGGAATGAGGGATGAAGAGAAAAATACAATGTTGGAAGTGGCTAGGGAATGCAGTCAGGTGAGGAAGGAGGCGCGGGACAGATACTGGCAAGACTTTGCTCAGTCCATTGGTAATACTAAGAACCTTAAAGACATATGGAGAGCAGTAAATAAAGTCAGGGGTTGTAAGACCAAATTCATTGCTCACTCAGATCCAGGGAAGGTTGCTAATGAGTTAGTAGATAAATGGGCTAGTGCTGCTGGTATGGAGTCCTTACCTGCAGACACGAGAATCACATTAAATATTAGAAATGGAGTAACTTTATGTGCCTTAAATACAAGATCTATAGCGTGCACTGAGATAACTCACGATGAGCTACTGGATGCTATAAAAAGTGGCAGCTCTACTGCTCCTGGGAAAGATGGAGTAACGTATGACATTCTTAATTATTTAGCCGGTATGAAACCTAGTCCCTTACTTGATTTGTTTAATATGAGTTATAGAGAGGGAAAGTTACCAAGAAAATGGAAAGAGGCTGTCATCATTCCTATCCCTAAGTCAAACGGTGGCTACAGACCTGTCTCCTTAATATCCTGCTTTTGTAAAATGATGGAAAGGATTTTGTTAAATAGGCTACTCTACCTTGTAGGTGATAACATGTCCAGTAATCTCTTTGGTTTTATCAAAGGCAAAAGTACTGCGGATTGTCTCTTAAAGTGTTTGTCTAATGTGGATGACAATTGTAGAGTTTTTGTTGATCTACAAGGAGCATTTGATAAAGCCAATGGGGAAGTAATCTTATACGAATTAGCCAATCTGGGAATAACAGGGAGATTGTTACACTGGATAAGGGATTATCTACAAGGCAGAAAAGGTCAGGTGGATTATCAGGGATGCATGTCTGAGGAACGGAGGTTTCAGTTAGGTACCCCACAAGGGGGAGTATTAAGTCCCACCTTATTCAATGTATTAATGAACAGATTAGCATCAGAAATGTATCCTCCAGGGGTCACGACGATCATATATGCTGATGACATTCTTATACAAGGCACTTCCGGGAACAAAATTCAAACTGCTCTTAACATACTTGGTACAACCTGTCACAAGTTAGGCTTAGTTATAAATGCAGATAAAACCAAATATGAGTATAGGAAACGAAGAAATATAACACTTACTCTAAATGGTGTGGAACTGAGCCGTGTTCAGAAGTACAAGTATCTGGGCATGTATGTTGGATACACATGTGAGAGTAAAAATGCTGAAATAAATCATATCAGCACCTTATGTAAAGCCCGTCTGCATCCTCTGAAAGCACTGGCTTTTTCTGGTAAAGGTGTTGGGGTACCTATCTTACGGATGTTATACATAAGCACTGTTCGGTCCCTGATAGACTACGCAGCACCCGTTTTGTCTTACACAGGCCAAGGCAGAATTCAAAAAATAGAGCTGATACAGAACGAGGCTATGAGGATTATTCTTGGATGTCAAAGAAATGCAATGATTGAAATAATGAGAATGGAATTAAATTTACAGAGTG
Organism: Procambarus clarkii; assembly: GCF_040958095.1. Taxonomy (NCBI): domain Eukaryota; kingdom Metazoa; phylum Arthropoda; class Malacostraca; order Decapoda; family Cambaridae; genus Procambarus; species Procambarus clarkii. The sequence goes on along the minus strand of NC_091186.1, from coordinate 36,577,725 downwards.
TGTGTGATAGAGTCCGTGACATTAACACTAGAGTAGCTATTCGTTTCATGCGGAGAAAAGGAGGGGATAAGCTGTTTGAGAGCGTTCAGACCTGCTTGAGTGACGTACACACTTCCAGGAAACTGAGGGAGACACGCTACACGAGGGGATTAGCTCATGACCTCAGGGAATACGATGTACTTGACTGCTGTAAACCCTCTCGACAGGGTAATATGTCTGCTCCCTGGAAAGTACAGAAAATAGATGTCGAAATTGTACCCCTCAATGTGAAAAAGATTCATCATGAACCGGGACAATTACGGTGTATGTATGGAAGCATGATATCCCGGTTACCAAGAGGCAACAGTTTACATGTATATTGCGACGGGTCGGTGGCGGAGGATGGCAGGGCAGGGTGTGGTGTCCTAATAAGGGATTATACGGAGTTTGGGACTGTGGACAGGAAAATTGAACTCCGGTTAGTAATTATATATCATCCACACAAGCTGAACTGCAGGCCATTCTGGCGTGTTTGGAGGAAGTACGTCATGACGACAAAAATGTTTTTGTATTTGTCGATAGCCGAGGAGCACTGGAGTCCTTAAACAGTCGAAACCCAGTCTTCATGTCTATAGTTGAGGATTGTAAGAGAAGAATAGCTGAGATACAGCTGAAAGGTCATAGTGTGAAATTCATGTGGATTCCATCTCATGTTGGAATAGTGCTCAACGAGGTGGCGGATGACTTGGCCAAACGTGCCACATCAAAACCACAAATTGACATTGAATGTGAATTCACAATGAGACAAATAAGAAGCAAAATCAGAAATATTCAGGCACAGGCAGGAGTGGAGAGGAGAGGGATAATGTATGAGAGAAGTCTAACCATGCAACACTACATGTATGTGAGTCAAAACACCCTTTTCACTTATGGTAAAAGGAGAAATGCTTGGAGTGACTCTGTGTACATGCGGCTCAGGCTTGGGTACAAATATTACTGGGAATATGGGATAGGCGTTCATGATAATGACACGAAGTGTAAACTATGTGGTATGTTAAGGTCTCACACCCTTGCCCATTATGTTCTTGATTGTCCGTTGATTAATGTATATAGAAACACTGAGATAAGGACTGTTCCTGAGCAAATAGCCTGGATGTGTCACAAAGGAAAGGTTGATGATATTCTTGAGAGATATAAGAATTTTGCACCAAGACTGTAATATTTTGTTGAATTATCCGTATAACTAGGTCATAAAAGTATTTGTGTACGTCTGATACCATACCACTTGTGAAGGAGGAAATGTACATGTTTATCTCTCAGAATGTTTGGTAACAGGTTTATTGTTTGTGATGTGTGTCTATGTATGTACTAACACGTTGTACTGAACGGGGTGAGAATAGCTTGAGCTACCTCATCCCTTTGTGTGTATTTTACCTCAATAAACTTATTTCAATTTCAATTTCAATTTCAGAGATATCTAAGTCAATATGTGGATTTATTCCGTGATAGCGTGACAATTATAGACCAAGTAACATAAATAAGTTAAAATACAAGCCTAACCCAGCAAACATTTTCACGTTTTTAAAACATTCTAAAAACGACATTTCATTGTTTTCAGCACGTTTATAATTACGTTTTAAAAATGTTTTTTGAGAATTTTTATATACGACCTTAGAACATAAATAAATAACATTTAAAAAAACCTTTTTATAATCTTTTAATTACCTACATTAAAACGTTTAGGGTAAATCAGGGTATAATAATTTTTTAAATATCTGAAATAGAAAGGGAGACAAAGAAAGAAGACATATCTGAGAAAGAAATGGACATCCTATATATGTACGTGTAAATTACAAATAGGGTACAAAAAGAGAATTAAAATATTATATTTATTTAAGATTGAGTAATACAACAAAATAT